>NC_054491.1:607500-907500 GCF_017639515.1 Carcharodon carcharias
GGGTTTTAAGGAAAGAAACGATTGCTGAGCAAAATTACAGCAATGTCATTGCAATAAACTGTTAATTTAAAAAAGTAATTAATAAAAGTAATTAATAAAAGTGACCTGAGTGTGATTGTGTCCAGCTCACTCCCAGTCTCGGGTGCTCACTCACTCACACCCGTCTGCTACGAGTTGGTGCGTGGTGGTGAGTGTGAGTGAGAAACCTGAAACTGGGGCGTAAGGCAGACTCGCAATCCAACCCCCCCCCCCCCCCTCCCCCCGTTTCCCGCCCCCCACCAACCCTTCCCCCCCACAGACTCTGTCTTTCATTGTGTCTCGTACTCCCCACCCCACCCCACACACTCAGCCTCTCGCAGCACCCCCCCACGCCCAACACAATCACTCAGCCACCCCCCCCACACACACACACACACACACACACACACACACACACACACACAAACACACGCTCACCCACTCTCACTCGTCCACACACTCACTTAGTCACGCCCTCTCACTTCACCCCCCCGCCAGACACACACATTCACCGTGGCACCGCCTCTTCCTGGGCCTGCCAAAACTTCGCCTTCCATGGGCTTAATGTGATTTTGCCCTCCCAGGCTGCAAAAACCTTGTCCTCTAGGGGCCTGATGGCTCCAGCCCTGACGTTCCTGGCTCCGCGGGCTCCAGCCCATCATACCTTCACTTCCCTTGGCCAGGCAGCCCTCAGTACACTCACCAACACCAGTGGCTGCTGCTCTTCCAGTTAGAGACTGTCCCTTTCCCTTATTTGCTGCATTAGGCTCACAGCCTATCAGCAACAACTGTGGGAGAGAAGGAGGCTCGAGGAGCAGTTCCATGCAGAATCTTCCATTGAAACTCACCTGTTTGACCGTAATTTTGAAAACTGGTTCTGGGGGTTGGACAAGCCTGGTTTATAGTTACATTTCACAATGCTGTAGTTGAGTTCGATGCAGTACTGTTTAGCCTTGATTATTATTAATTTGGAAGTTACAGAATGACAGAGGTCAGATTTCACTTGACATATTGAGCTCTGAAGAAGAGTCATAGAACTTGAAGTGTTAACTCTGTTTCTCTCTTCACAGATGCTGCCAGAGTTTCTCCAGTATTTTCTGTTTTTATTTCAGATTTCACTTGTGGGTTTTTATTTTTAAGTATTGAATAAGATTGAACCTATTGGTTGACATTTCTTCATTTGGCTGAATTTTCCACCTGTGTACCAGATTACGACGCACCCTTGTCCGAAGCAGGAGACTACACAGAAAAATATATTCAAATTCGGGAACTTTACAGCAAGTACTTGGGTAAAAAGACTTTCCTGAATTCTATACACTACTTGTTGAGAAAATGAAGTCCGTGGATTTGTTTGTCCAATTGCCTAGGCTTGGAAGTTGAAAGGGTGTGATTGTCACTTAGCCAACGCAACCCCTTCCCTTCACCCCCATCTTTGCAATACCGTCCATGTTTAGGCTTCTCTCTTTGCATTATGTGTAGAACATAATATAAATGATCAGGTAGAAGATGTACGCACTTCAATAACATGCTTTCTGAAAGCATTGGGATTTCTATCAAGGTGTCCATTTCCCTGCCATTACCTGTAAAACTCAACTTTGATTACTGTTCCTTAAAACGTGTTTTGTCAGCTGACTGGAAACTGTGTCTGCAGCCTGGTCAGGTTGATGGGACTAAAGTATCCGTTGTGGTATCCAATGCACAAAATACCCATAACTTATAATTAGATTCAGGATGCAGATTGGGCAAGATTGCTTGATGGCTAGTGTGAGAAAGGTTGCAACAGGAGTGAGAATTTGGATTTGAGGCTCAATGTGTAAGTAGCTTTACCCTGCAATTAATCTTAACCATATTTAGCTTTGGAACGATTGATAAATCCGATCCTCTGCCTTCTCCTACTCCACTCATGTCACAACTTGAGTTAATACCGCATCATCCTTGCACCAGAATTTCTGTTTGAATGTGCAGTTTGAGGATTTTAAATTCAAGATTGTGGACTTAATGTGCGATCATGTGACCTCAGCATGACTGCCAGTTAAAAAAATCAATTCAAACAACAATCTGTAAAGTCAAAAACCAAACTCATTCGCTCTTGCAGAGAGCTGGCGCAGGCTTGAGAGGTCAAGTGATGACTTCCTGTGCTGTAACCATTCTCTGATTTCATACAAGATCTTTTTCCTAGTCCCATTCTTCACCCCCACCCCCAAAATGTTCTTATTGATATTTATTCATAAATTGTGTTAAAAACCAGGCTAATTTTTTTTCGCTTTGTCACAGATCAAGAGTTACCTGAACAACCTGCTCAAATGTATAAAACAAAGTACTCCGCTCTTCGTGTAAAGGAATACATTCCTTTGTGGGAAGTGCTCAGTCAATTAGAAAAGGTATATTTTAGTGATTGCGACTTGTGTATCTTTCAAGGCAAATTATGCACTAGAGGTGAGTGAAGCTGGTGCGATTTAGATTCAGATGATAAAGAGTTTGGGCATAGGAATCTTTATCATAAGTATACAGCATTTAGAGTAACACGAGTGGCAGGACCACCCGGAAACCATATTGGTGTGAAGCCGACAGGCTCCACACTGACCAGCTCTGTAGCAATGAAGCTGAGCGGGGCTGATTAACGAAGGCCAAGTGGGACTTCTGCCCCTCTGATTGGCCATCAGCTCCATCAGCCCCAGCAGAGTCAGGAAAGGATTAGTGGCAACTGCAGGGACTGCTGCTGAAGAGACCACTCCAAGGCCTAGGATGCTCAGAGCAGGTAAGTCCGGGGCCTTGGATCAGGGGGATTTGGGTAGGTTATGGAGAAGGGGCCATGGTGGGGTAGGGGGTTAGTTTAAGGGAGTGAATGTGTTTGAAGAAAGTAGCGTTCAGTCTAAGGGGGCCGATGTGCGATCAGCAAAGGGCAACGCCTGAAGACAGCGACCCCACCCTCCCTTCTACTCTTTAAACATTGTGGGTAAAAAAAAATCGGGTTGTCCACTCTTGCCCTGCTGTCCACGCCAAACATATTATGGCATGAGCAGCGTATTATACGTTTCAACAGGTTTGATAACAAGCCTAATTGACCCATAATTAGTCATTTGAGTGCTGTTAATTTCAGTGCCGCCTGCCCATGATTTTATGGGGTGAGCTTGCGAGTGGGCGAGAAGATGGTGGGATGAGCAACCACCCATTTTACGTGCCCTCCCTCCCCTGCGGGAAACACGCCCGCTGGGGGTATGTGGAATGCAGCCCCACAATTGCGGTGGTCACCTGCTAGCAGGGTGTATTAGAAAGTGACTAATTTTCTCCCACATGATAGGGTGGAACTTCCAGTTTGGGAGTTCACTCATGAACACTTAATAACTTGCACTGTGTTCCTGTCCTTGTTATTCGTTCAGATATTAACTTGTTTAAAAGAAACATCTTTGGTAACTAATCAGAAGTTCTATGTAAGTGAGTCCCTAGTGTCGCTCACTTCTGCAGGCGGATGTGTCAAGCAGAGACTAGGCATTCTCCTAATGAGTCTACTGAACCACTTGAAGGCAAGTAACCTCAGTCCATTCTCACCCCATCTCCCAGGAGCTGCTTACGAGACATTGTAATAGAGGGAGAAAGCTGGTGAATTCCTGCTCTCAGCTCTCGGAGAAATGGGTTGTGGGGAAAGCTAAAAACGTGAGGTAAAGTTAATGAGGGAAGAGATTCAAGTACCACCCCAATAGTTAATTGACGACAAGCTTATTTCTTTGAAATTTAAAAGGTGCAGCATTATTTGAATGGACTGAAGTTGCATTGTTGATTTAAGTAAAGTACAAATATTGTAGCAAGCTGGTTAATGTTTGTTTACATCATTTCAAGTCCTTTCTTTGCGAGTGTCACACTTGAGATTTAAATTCATCAGGGCACAATAAGCTTACCGGTTTTATTGATTGTAATATTATTCCCTCCAGGGTCAGCTACTAGTTTTGGAATAATTTTCCAAAACCTGCTTCTCACTCCCGCCTGCATGCCAACCATTTCACAGTGTGGGCAATGTGAACGGGTTAATTGACTTGGTAATGAGCTCAATTTCCAGTTCATTATTCATTTAAAAATCTCGAGCAGGCTGGCAATTTTGGCATCCACCCACCCACCACATTATGGTGACCAGGTTGGGGGTAAGGTGGGAAAGCGGTGGCTTACTTCCCTTGTACTTTATCACTACTTGTATTTTACTATCCCTGCTGAAAACACACCCAGCGGTGGGGGATTTGGGGTGTAAAATCCATATTTGTTTTATTCTTTTATGGCATTGTGAGCATCACTGGCCAAGATTTGTTGCTCATCCCTAATTGTCCTTGAGAAGATAGTGGTGAGATCATTATTACATTAGGTAGGATTCAAACTTGCAGCCTATGCTAGTGCTATGGCCTCATTGTCTGAACACTGAGGCAAGATGTTCCTCAACACACAAGGGCCATCAGGTCAAACTCAAAGCTTCTTAACTCCTGCTCTATTGGGGATTCTTAGTATCTGCTGTGCATGCGTTTGGGGATATTTCTTAGAATCATGTTGGTAGATGAACTATACATAAATGTTTGATGTTACAGGAGTAACACGTTTCACTGTCTTTTGTAGCCAATTGAAAGTGAAAGACCTATTAATATGGAAAACCTGCCAATCAACAATGGCAGTGGACAAGCCTATGGGTACACGTTGTATAACACAGTAATAAATAGTGGAGGATTACTTCATTCAATGCAGAATGTGCGGGACAGAGCACAGGTAAACAAACAAACTGTTCTTCTATAATTTTGATAAATGTCTATAATCGTCCAAGGGGAGGGCTGTCAGTGCTGAGGAAGATTCACAATTCAGCACCTAAAATCTCACACCGGCAAGTCAGATGGAGGAGTAAGAGCCATGTATATATTAAGGCATCATTCCATTAGAGGAACTCGGAGCATATATTATTTGTGTTTAAAAAATGTTTAAAATTGCCAAATGTTGAATTTAGCAGTTTTTCTACTCCTGTTGATCACTGTACAATAGATTGCAGGGGAGGAATAGTCCACACTCAATATAATTTCTGCATCCTCTAAACTTAGTAACACTGGACATGAGGGATGCTTTGACATATTGTACAACTGGACTGGGATTTCCCACTCCGGGTTTAAGTCCCATGGCGGGGATGAGAAGCGAGAGTGTTTACTGCCGCCGAGCCCAGCGGGAAATTGTGCTGAATCGTGTGATGATGGACTCATTAATTATGCAGCTGGGGGTTTCCCGATTGTTATGTGCGGTGAAGTGGGCAGGAAGTCGTGCGCCCTGCCGCCATACCCGGGTGTCATGTTTAAAAGGCGCCTGGACTGATATAGCTTTATCATGCTCTTAACTATGGGCTGGGACGTGGAACACAGAAAGCAAGGAGCAATGCCACCCAGATTCAGCGATGCTTCACTGGGAGTACTGCTGAATGCAGTGGAGGAGAGGAGGGACGTCCTCTACCAGAAGGATGGAGGAGGAGGGCCCACCCGAATCACCAGCCCTGCATGGGAAGCAGTCGCCAGGATGGTGAGTGCCAGCAGCATTCGCCAGCGAACCACCTTGCACTGCAGGAAATGGTGGAATGACCTCATCCGCATTGCCAGGGTAAGTGAACCCTCTACTCCACATACTCACCTCATTGAGTGGGAACTGGGGCAAGGGCCTCAGTGGCAAGGGCGCCATCTGTGCTGCACATGCATAAAAGCGCATCTTAGCATGATGCACCACTGCCCTATTGCAGTCCATGTAGTTTGCAAGTGGAGAGATGACTGCGGGTGTTTGACCCTGCCCCCCACACACACAGTTCATAGTGTTTGCGGTGGTGGGGGGGGAGTGGGGTGATGGTGGTTGGCGTAGAGGGCACCAGCATTCACTGCTGATTCCATGCCTCTGTTAGCCTTATCCTTCTATCAGCATGAGCTTACCGCTCTGGAGAGTGCTGCCGAAGAATCCACGAGCTGCAGTGATTCTTTCACGTGGCACACAGTGGCCAGTGGGTCATTGGTGAAGACTGGCATCATGCGAACTTGACCTGCTTCCTGATAGATCTCAAACCATCTTCTCTGCTTGCACAGGACAAGTTAATGCACAACAAGCACGAGAGAGGGACGGGAGGGGGCATGGCTGAACTCCAGCACCTCACACAATTCGAAACAAGGGCAGCCAAGCTGGCAGGGAAGGTTTGGGGACTATTCATGTGCAAACGGTGAGGTCAGCGTCCAGCCTGTATCCAGTAAGGAACCACACATACTGTCTTTACATTAAAACTTAAGGGTCATGCTCCTCAGTGTCAGGTTGGAGGCAACCCATACACCCTCTCTCACTCACCCTCTCCTTTTTTGATTAAAGGTGCTAGCAAGAAGAGGGTGAGGTCTGACCCTGAAACCGAGTCCACCTAGCCCACAGAGGAGTGAGGATGATAATGGTGTTGAAGATATTGCACCTGTAGAGCTGTCACCACAGTAACCTGCACCCTCCACCAGCGCAGAGAGACACACCCGGATGGGTACTGAATCTAGTTCAGGCAGGATCTCGCATTTTAGTGGTCGCCACATGGACGCATGTCCGAGGCAGGGACAGCCAAGGTTGCCAGCACTCGGGCTTCTGCTAAGTCTGAGTCAAATGAGAAGGCTCTGGGAGTGGTCCTAGACAAGATGCTGGAGATGCAGCAAGAGACGGGGGAAACATCAGGTGTCAGAGTAATGTGCGAGGCAGAGGAATTCGCCTGCCTGCTCTTCAGTGTAGTGGCACCGACATGTACGAGCATCAAGGTCTCCATGAGAAGGGTGGCAGAAGCCATGGAGATTCTGGTCCAGCAGAATCCCCAGTTTCTGCTGGAGATGCGTGCAGACATACATCCCATCATTGTAGCTGTGAGTGAGCTTTTGCAGTGGTAACGTGAGACGGGGACGGGATACCTTGACATCCCTTACCCTTTTGGAGTCTTGGAGGGACCCTCTGGTACACAAAGGGAGGAGGAGTGTCAGGCGCACACCCCTGGGATCTCCACTTGGGACTCTTTGAGGGTGCCTGGCTGTTCTGAATCCCCTTCGAACGTGACTATCAGTTCTGGCCTCTGGGACCACAAAGGGTGCCCCAGAGCAGGAGACTTAAACTAATTCGGTGGCCTCTGGAGGACACCTGCCAAAGTCATCAAAGACAACAGGGCTAGTGGTGAGCAAGCTACCTCCACCCCTGGTGCAGATGTCGGGGGAGCACTTAGACCCAGTGGTAGGGAACATAAAATTAAGTAGTACTGATCTCACTATGGTGGCACAGTTGCACTATAATTTTTCATTTTTGATGCATGCTTGTTAATATATGTATAGTTGCACTTGAAGAAGGTCTTCTGTCTTTTCATTACGCCTGGTTGCTTTAATGTCTCTGCACCCCCTATATTCAAGAGGACAACCCTACCTGAGTGTGTGCCCCTGTGGAATCATGCGTGCGCAGGGAGGCATCAATCTTTTGTCATGGCCCTTACGAACCATGTGTGAGAAGCCTCCCACGTGCGCTGCTCCTTTGTCCTTCACAGCCTTTTCAATACAATCACCTTTACCTAGTCAGAACGACATATTGGAGTTCCTCTTTGGTTGTCCAGTTGACCTGACGTGTAGCTCTACCCACCCAATGAGCCTACCCCCATCCAGCATTTCCAAATCTGGACTTCGAGGCACTGGGTAGGTCTGGAGCAGCCATGGTGCATGCCCATTTCGAAGCTTGTTCCAATACCTGTTACCCACCCCCAGCCCCATAACCATTGATTCCCCCCAAGTGTCACAGACAGCGTCCTCATGGTCACCCTTGAGCCCTCCTCCAAGCATCCTTCAGCCCATTACAGTGAGTGTCGATGTCCCCTCCCTCCCTAACAAGCCCACCCCAGTCACCGTTGAAATGCCCACCATTACCCATCCCCACCCCAAAGATCCACACTGCATCTCCCCTCCAACAACCCTGACCGTCCCTTCGCCTGTCGTAACAGGACTTCCACCCTACCGCACACCAATGCCTTCTTTAACAGTCTCAATTCCATTTTATACCATCAACTCCCTCACTTGGCCCCCACCACCTGGATTCTTCAGTTGATACCACTGAACCTTCCCCCCTCCCCCCAACCTCACATCGCCCTTATCCACCTCCATCCCCCCACTAACATCGCCCTTGTCCACCTCCATCCCCCCCACTAACATCGCCCTTACCCCCTCCACACCCCCCACACTCATATTGCTATTTTCCCCCCCATTGCTCTTCCTTCCCGCCCTATTGCCCCCATTGCGCCCATGCAAGAACCCCGTAAGACTCCCATCTTCCTCCACCGCCCCCTTTTTGGCATTCAAGCCCACCCACTTCTTTGGCCTTCCCTCCCCATCACCTTCCCTCTTTCCCCCCTTACCCCACCACCACCACCTCACGAAGGCCCCCGTTGCACATCTGCTGCTGCAGATGTGCACCTGCTGCTGGTTGCTCCACTTGGTCGAAGCCCCACCTTCAGCTCTTGGCTCCAGCATCGACTCCAGGATCCACTTGCTGTTCCAGGTGTGCATCCAGGTAAGCCCCGACACCTGCACACCACAATGGTCCGGGTGTGTTCTCAACCAGTGTGAAATCCCACTGGCAGGACGGTTGATTGGACAGCAAGTGAGTGTTCTGGTTGGTTGTTCATTTGAATCTCGACTATTAGATGTAAAACAGCTTCCTAGCAGCTTCTGGCAGGAATGGGGAGCCGCCATTATTCTGCCACAACAGTCGGGACTGCAAGTTCCCACCATCGGGAAACCGATTTTTCAGCTCCTGAAGTATTGTTGGCCCCTGCCCGCTAAGAACCCCACCACTGGTGGGAGGGGACAATTCTACCCCTAAAGTTGAGACAGCGAAAATTATGGGACATAGGTTGGGCAATATATTTTGCTTACTTACATCACATGGAAAGGTGATCATTCATATATGGACAGATGGTTTATCTACCCATCTTCATTTCAAAAATTGTTCAGACAGACAGATAAAGTAGCCCAATTAACAACATTTTGACGCTAATTTAGTTGAAGACATTCATGGCTGAGTGGTGCTGCACTTCGTTTTTGGATGACTTAGTTCGTGTCAGTTTTCTGAAAGATTTTGGGAGACAGCAGGTCAGTGAGATTAGATGCAGGTTGCTCTGTTAAGGAGCTGGAATAGGAATCAGGAGATGAGTGACCTCCATCTATGCTGTAACGTGCAGTAAATTTCTGCTTCCATGGATGCTGCTGCAGCCAGGACTGTATTGACAATAATCTCCTTTGTTAAATTGATTGTCCAATTCTAAACTTCAGTATCCATTGATTGGTTGAAAGGTAGCCATCCAAACTGCTCTCCAGCGAAAGGTCCATAATTAGAACATTTTAATGAGGTGGCTTGCCTCATATTTAACCAGAGATCTACTTGTACTGCTGGCAAGACCGGTTTCTCAGGGCTCAGAAAACTTAATGACTTAAGGGAGGTGGAAGGGGCCAGATTCATCAGGTCAGTGCCTTTACAACACTGTTCCAGGACAGGTGTTTTACCTCTGCACCAACAGGTTTACCTACTTCCCTGCCCACAATCAGAGGAGACTTACTGAGCCAATTAACCTGTTTCTTTGCAATTTATCCTTTGAAATTCTTTAATTCCACGCAAATCTAAGACTTAACTAGCTTCATGCTAACCATGCTTGGTTGAAGGGAACTGAAGATATACCATGTGAGGCATCCTATAAAGGGGGTGGGAATGAGAAGCTTTAGCCTGTTCCAATATTAAAAAGCACTGAAGAAGCCGGCATTTGTTTTTTTATCCTGCTTTAGATTGTGCTTTTCACTGCTATACATCTCCTGCTGCTGAAGACCATGGCCTGTCATTCACACACAACTCTTATGTTTTCTGTTTGCACAAGCAAGTTTACTTTCTGATGTTTCAGGTGTTTGTTGATGGCCAGTCAGTTGGATTCCTGGATTACAAAAATGTGGAATTGGCAATCTCAGTTGCTACGGTAGGTGCTATTAAATATCAAGTCTCCAAAATGTGTTTGTAGTTAATTCGGCAATTGCTTATTTCTCAGGATTGCTGTTTTTTGAAGGTGGCAGTAGATAATCTGGCTTTTTTTTTTACTGTTTATTTCACAAAAATGGTGACTATAATGAAGGAAACAAAAAATATCTTAGATTTATATAGTGCCATTCATCTCCCCTGGATGTCTAAAATTGTTTCTCAGTCAATAAATTGCTTTGTTCTATGGGCAAAGATAGCAACCAATTTATGTGCAGGAAATGAGGTACATGACCAGTTAATCAGTTTCTTGAGATGTTCAATGAGGGATCAGAATTAGCCAGGACACAGGGAAAAATCTCTGCTCTTTTTCGAGTAGCTATGGGATCATCTACATCCACTTGAACAAGGTTTAAACTCCTATTCAAAAGTCAGCACCTCCAACAATTGAGTACTCTCTCAGTACTGCACTGTGGTGTTAGCTTGGATTATGTGCTCCACTACAGGGTAAGGGCTTGAACCCACAACCTCTGATTCAGGGTGCTTTGTTTCAGAACAACGCTGGGAAAATGTAATGAACATAGTTTAAGGAGTTTTTGGTATGTCTGGCAAGGAGGTGACATGCCTAACTGGGTTATAGAATCTCTGCGCAAATGAATGGTTAGTAATTGCGGTAAATGATTTTCAGTGGTACCTTCAACAGCATTTCTGAGATTTCAGTTAGAGCATAGAACACAGTGCCTAACACTGCACTTTAACATGGACTTCAGTTGCTCCAAAACGCCTCAGTCTGGGCTGCATCATTTGATCATGGTTAAGAATCACTATGCAGTAAATTATAACAAGAGTCCACACAACCTACTGACCTTGTACACAGTTAATGGATAATATAAAAACCTGCAGTCTTCCATGTATTGATTACAATGTTTGGAAAATTGCAGGCATTATGTTCAGTTTTTGCCTGCTGTGTGTGGCACCCTCCAGCAATGTGATGTCTTGTGAAATATCCCCTATAGTTTTATTGTGTTAGCATTTTATCCCAAGAGCAATGTGTTTTTATTGGTTTAATTTCTGTGTTCTGGTTTAAGTTTGCTGTTGTGCAGTGTTTTGAATTGTCTGCTATTAAATTGGTCAACTGCTTTATAAATCCACGACAACGTGAATCTGAAATATCAATTAGGGGAGGGTGTCCATCATCATGTAAGAACTCCTCTGGTCGCTCTGCTTTAAATGATGTGATGATGAAGTTCCACAATGTTCCCCTGCATTGAAACTGATTTCTTTTTCTCACAGGGTAAACGAAATTTGAGCCTTTTGGTGGAAAATCGTGGCAGGGTCAACTATGGTAACAAACTTGATGACCAGCGAAAAGGTGAACTTGTAAGATGGTGATTAACAATGTAGTCAGTGCTGTTGTCAAGAAAGCAAGAAATTGTAACCTTTTATGCCTGGTAACATCTCTAATATCACTGTCATATTTCTTATGTACTGGAAGGCAGGCTATTGGCAGTTGCAAATATGGTAATTGGAGTAAGAGCCAGAGTAAGTGCAAGAGTCCAAAACCAACAGTAAGCAGTGGTTTTGATATGTTAATGAATCAAGAGAAACTTCAATCAAAATTTTACGTAAAGCAATAACAGGAGTCGTTTTGAATTGAGTTTTAGTTCAAAGGGGGATATATGCAGGTTTTATAAGGTTAGGTATGGATAGGGTAAGTTTGTTTTTTTTAAGTCCAAGAGCTAGGGTAAAGAAACGAGTTTAATCAATTCTGGGAAGAAAGCATTTCTGAAGAGACTGGTAAGACAACAGCAAGATTGAAGGATAGGGATTTAAGGAAATACTGAAGCCTATGTGAGGGGGGTAGCTGTTTAGGTCTCCCAGAAGACAGCAGGATAGCTGGTCAGAACTCCCAGAAGACAGTGTGAACAAAGCCAGACCTAGAGAACCAGTTGCAGTCCGCCTCAGAGAATAAGGATAAGGCACTGTGTGGTAAAAATTAATGGAATTCTATAGATTTTAAAATCTATAAGGCTAGTCACTGAATAGAAAAGTGGAAGGTTAGCTTTGAGGGTAGTTAAGTTAAGATCTTGTGGAACTGTTTTAAAATACAGTTCACTATGTGAAGCCATTCTTGTGTTTAAGTGTAATTGTGTTATTTTTAATAAACCTTTAATCTACTATAAAATCATCACAAGTAGTCGGGACATCATTTCCTGCATTCAGAACCTCTCCTCGTACTATACAAATTGCAAAAACTGTTTTGGCGGCTGTTTCAAGCTTCCCTTTGGGATTTGGACAGCTCAGCATTTACCATCAGCCATGCCATAACACTGTTTAGTGCATGATCAGACAACATTTCCAACCAGTGTAGTTATCTGAACTATTCTGTTAAATTCTTAATTTTAATATACAAAGTACATCCAGCAAGAAGAACTGGATTAAATTCACCAGAATTTACTGTAGAAAATTGATGAGCTTGGTTACATTTCAATCATTAGAAAGATTTCACTGTGATAAAGATTTTGTTCTGATAACTGCATGTGGAACTGAGGGCAGAATTCTGACCATTTAAGGAACCTCAGTTTCTCCAGGGTAAGTACGCATCATGTATGAATACTACTCCTGGATATTACAAATGATAAGGTACAATTTAATGGGTAAATTGGTCTTTTCAGCCTTCAGCTAAAGTGCTTAGACTAATGCGATATTTTATCTGATTTTGCAGGCAGTCAGATATGTATTTAGTTATAACCCTTAGGACTTCTCTTTCACACCCAAGCTCACCTATTCAAATATTCTTTTTGCTATCCTCCAGCCTCCATCAATTTCAGCTCATCTGCAATTGCAGCCTCTAATGTGACTTGTACCAAATCACGTGGACTCAAAAATCCCCATATTGGCTCCTGGCCCCATAATGCCTGCAAGCTCTCCCTATCCCTTTAACATCTTCCAACTCTACAGTTCACTGAGAGCTTTGCCTTCCGTCAACCTTGGCCTTTGTACTCCACTCCTGTATCCCCTTCCTTCAGCCCCCCCTGGACGTGCTCTGTAATTCTCTTGCAAAATCTCTCCCAATTTCCCATTCTCCTTGAAGGTCCTTCTCAAAACCTGCCCCTTTGACCAAGCTTTTAGAGACCTCTCTCAATGTTTCCACAAACTTGGCACCAATTTTTGTTTGACTACACTTCTGAGAAGGCCTTGTGATCTTTTCCTTTGTTCAAGGTGCTTTATTAATGCAACTTGTTTGGTTTGCAACAAAAGCCATTGTTTGAACCATGGTCACCTGAAGATATTCTGTTCTTTTGGAGTCACTAAGTGATTATTCTGAGACACTTTGACCTAAGTAAAGAAAAGAACAGGAAAATCACTTTATTATATCCAGGATTCCTTTTAAGAAGCAGCTTCCCATGTCTTTAATTATGTTCTCCCATTGATTATATTGCTATGTACCTAGTTCAAAGTACTATGAGTACCATCTCATAGAATCAGGTTATTTGTTAAAAAGAAAACCAATGTTTGTTTTGGTTCTTCAGGTCTCATAGGAGATATCTTTCTGAATAAAGAACCTTTGAAGGGCTTTACAATCTACCCCTTAGAGATGAAAACAAATTTTATTGAAAGGTAAAGTAATAGGAATTCAACATGTTTTCAGCTGATTTGCTATGTTGTGCAATTTCTGTTTTGTATAATTACAGCAGTTCTTGTAAAGATTATTTGTTTCAAATAACCACACCCAGATCTCAAGTGTCCATGATGCTACTTGTCTCACTATTTTCTTCAGCACCCGCCTTGTGTGTTTTATACTACAATCTGTATTGTTCTCATCGTAATTCATGTGATTGGTTTCTTCAAGGGATTAAATGATCTTAAATTTTTTTGAAATAAGTTTATACATCAGATATTCAAATTATCAACACAAGGGATAACACATCAGCATGTATATTTAGTCATGACTGTTTATTTTCATTTTACTTCAAACCAATTAAAGTTTCCCAAACTCATTTCCTAAGTTAATCTTTATTAGCTAAACCCTAAGAATGAATACCACAGTAGTTCAGATGGCAAAGACAAGATGAGCAAGGCTCTGACAATTTTTTCAACTCTTCGTTGTACACTGAGATTAGATCACTGTTTACAGGTTGCTCCCTATTCTTGAATAGATTTTGTAATCAACAATGGGAGGAATTGCATTTTCTACCTTAGTTCCCACTGCGAACATCAAATACTCCCAGCTCTGGTAAATGCCTGGCAGCGCTGCCATACTCTGTCCCAGTCTGAATATTTCTTGATTGCCACTTTAGTGACCCTCTTGTTTTTTTTTTTCTAACCCGGTTACTATTGTGAATTGAACTCAGACTGAGAAGAATTAGTACCCAATAAACATGTGATGTTCGCACTAAATAATTATTCCTGTCCCTAACCCAGGGATAGATACTGAGGCTAATTGCAGTGTCCTTGCAAAAGAAACATTGTGGAGTGTGTAGGCCCTGTTTTTTTTTTGTCTAACTTTCACTTTGCATACCTCAGCCAGTGTAGATCTACACAGTGACACTCACATTGAAAGAATAAAGATGGTGGACATTTGTTGAATGATAATTGAACACTGTTCATTGGGAATAACACTTTTGTCTTTGTTTGTTTCCTGGGTTGAAGTTTCTCAACTATCCCGTTGAATCCTATTCCGGAAAATCCTACCTTTCCTGCCTTTTTCTATGGCATAATGCATGTGGATTCATTGCCTTACGATACCTTTGTAAAGCTTAAGGTGAGGAAAATTATTTTCATCAACACAGCTTCCTGCTTCAGGTCATGATTTTTAAAATAAAATGCATATCCTAAGATGTGAGACGCACTGAACAAGGTAGTCGAAAAATAAACAAAACGTGAATTGGTCGAAATACTAAACCTTAAATTCATCCCGACAATAGTGGGAAAATATGCAATACTAAACTTTTTAAACATTTTTAAAGGAGGTGTAGGTACTCCACAGAACTTTTAAAATTTTGCAGCTATGGATGGAAATCTGCTTTAACTGAGGATTCATTCCCCTGGGTGCTTGTTCAGAGTTTGAGAATGTGTCTCAATTTTTTTTCTTTTATGGAACATGGGCATCGCTGGCTGGGCCAACATTCTTATTGCCCATCCCTAATTGCCCTTGAGAAGATGGTGGTGAGCTGCCGTCTTGAACTGCAGCAATAGGTACACCACCCACAGTGCTGTTTGGTAGGGAGCTCCAGGATTTTGACCCAGTGACAGTGAAGGAATGGCGATTATCATTCCCAAGTCAAGATGGTGTCTGGTTTGGAGGGAAACTTGCAGATGGTGGTGTTCCCATGCATTTCCTACCCTTGTCCTCCTAGGTGGCTGCAGGTTTGATAGGTACTGTCGAAGGAGCCTTTTTGAGTTACTTCAATGCATCTTGTAGATAGGCTCACACTGCTGCCATTGTGTGTTGGTGGTGGAGAGAGTGGATGTTGGAGGTGGTGGGTGGGGTGCCAATCAATTGGGCTGCTTTGTCCTGGATGGTGTCAAGCTTATAGAGCGTTGTGGGAGCTGCACCCATCCAGGCAAGTGCAGAGTATTCCATCACATTCCTGACTTGTGCCATGTAAATGGTGGGCAGCTTTGAGGAGTTAGGAGGTGAGTTCCCAGCCTCTGACCTGCCTTTGTAGCCACAGTGTTTATGTGGCTGGCCCCATTCAGTTTCTGGTCAGTGGTAACTCCAGGATGTTGGTAATGGGGATTCAGTGAAGGTAATGCCATTCTAACTGAAATGCTCTCTGAATTACTTTGTTATTGCTACTCTTGTGCTGACGGGATTTTTCTTCTCTTATTTTGTCAAAATGTTGTCAAATCTGCTCTTTACTTTCTCTTTACCCTTGGTTACTGTGATCCTTTAAAGCCAATTTAGACCAGACAGTGAATTCTATTGATTCCAGACTTGATTCATTCTCCTCGCAGCCTGTGCCATGAACTGAGACATGATAGACAGTAGTGAGGGGAAACAGAGACAGACTGAGTCAAAGAATCGATTCAAATCAATCCTAATCCATCTGTTTTTTAAAATTACTTCAAATCTCTGAAGTAATAGGTTTTAATTTTGCTCAATCTCGCTTCGGGCTGTGTTTGTTACCATTTATCATTTGGGTCTTTTTTTTCTCTAGCAATAAAGACGTGATTGAGCATTAAGGAATTGTAGGGGCAATTTTCCTGTTTCTTGTCCTGAGAGCCGGTGAATGACCCAGGGAACAGCAGATACAGGAAAACCAGATGGGTTCTTCACACCTCTAGGCAAACCCAGCCAGTTTAAAAAAAAAATAGCAACTCAATCACAAATCAGATGAACTTGATTAATTTCTCTTTTCACTGAAGTCAGGCAATCTATTAGGAACAGGTATGAACTGAACCTGATTTTCATTGTGAGGAGATTGCTGTGTTGTGTAGGAGGAACTGGTAATCCAAGAGAACCAGTTACTTCAGCAAAATACTGAATCAGATTTACTGATTTAAAAGAGATGCCTTTTTTAATGTGTAAATACCTTTGCTTCACTAGAATGTAGCTGCAGCATTACGTTAAAATCGTGTTTGCCCTTCGAGATGAAGATGACCATGTTCCTCATCTGAAGTATATGGCAGGGTTTCAGTGGGTAGATAGGTGACTGCTAAGGCCAACCTGTACGTGGAAGGCTCTACTGCAAATAGGACAGGATATCACAGATGATTGAGTTTTGGATGAGTTGCTGGCTTGAGATTTTCTCTCCTTGCATTTTCTCTCTGCCTCTGTTATGTGCTTGCTTTGGAAGGAGGCTGCACCATTTTTTATTTGGCTGTGCCAGATGCAGCAATAATGTGTGAGCATCTTCCAGGACTTAGAAGGCAATATCAAAATGACGAAGTGAAGCCTTCAGAGTGCCCTTGCTGCACTTCCTTTGACCACCATGAGAGTGCAGCCCAGCATCATGCTCTCCATAGAAGATTTGCTTTGGTAAGTGTGTGTCAGGCATTCTGGTTGCATGGCCAGTTGTGACTGTCTCAATGTTGGGTCAAAGCTTGACATGCCAACTTGGTGAATACCTCAATGTCTTTGTCCTGCCATCTGATCTTCAGAATCTTCTGCAAACAGCTCAACTGAAAGTGGTTGAGCTTCTTGGCATGATGCTGGTACACGGTTCAAGCCTCACATGCATAGGGTAGACTGAGCAGGACTATTGCTCTATAGACTTCTCTTCATTCCCAGGCTGATGTTCAGAGTCTGCTGGAGGCTGCATTTGCTTTAGCAATTCTTGCATGTCACTCTTGCATCATCAATATAGATAGCTCGAGAAAGTATGCTGCTGAGTAAGTGAACTTATCTGTTGCTGACGGGTTCTGGTCATGGGCTGAAACCTTGGGCTCAAAATAGGACTTTCCTGGAGTAGGCTAGTATGTTATCTTTGTTTTCTTCGTGCTGATAGTAAGTCCGAAACTCTTGCATGCATTGGAGAACAAGCCCATGCTACGTTGCTTATCCAGCTCTAAATTGGCAGATCGTGCACAACAATCAGCAAACAGGAAATCGCATAGTATGTCCTTGGCGACCTTGGTCTTTGCCTGGAGTTGTCTCAGATTGAGCAACTTCTTTATTCATCTGATTTTGATGCCAGGATCGCTATAGAATGTATTGGAAAACTTGATGGAGAGAAACATACTGAAGAGGATTGGTGCTAGCATGCAGCCCTGTTTAACTCCATCAGTGACTGGGAATGGATTGGAAGACTCACCGCCACCCAGGGTATGTGCAAACATCTTTGAATTGTTGAACCATTGTGCTGAACTTCTCAGGGCAGCTGAATTTCTCCATTACCTTCCACCGGCCTTCATGGCTGACTGTGTCAAAGGCCATGGTCACAGCAACAAATGTGGGCAGACACTCTAATTTTATTCTTGGCCTTTCTCCTGGAGCTGCCTAACTACAAGCACCATGTCAGTGGTTCCTCAACGTTTTCTGAAACTGCACTAACTCTCTGGCAGCAGATTCTGGTTGATACGTTGCACTAAATGGTTCAGAAGGATTCTGGTAAAGATTTTGCTAGTGAGATTTCTCTGATTGTCACAAGATTGTCGAGTTCCTTTCCACTTGTGCAGGTGCATCTTTGTATTCTTGAGGGTTGGTTCTAGCTCCCACGTAAACTGAAGGAGTTCAGTGAGCTACTTGACTAGTTGTAGATCTCCAGCCTTGTAGACCTCAGCTGGGGTAACATCAGGTCCTGGAACTTTACCCCTCTCAGGCAAGTTTGCTGCAATCTTTGGAGTGTCTCACCCTGTATTGGTCCTTTGCGCCCAACTCTTGCTTGCATCCAAGTAGTTATTAACGTGCAACTGTGACAACTACCTGGTAAATTTGTTTTGGGCGGGCCAAACCAGGTGAGGGTAGTTGTAGGGTCTTCCACACTCGGCGACTTAGGGATTTGTCTACCCTGGCATGCAAAGACTGACTTTGAAGTAGACGTTAAATGCAACAGCGTGTTGCATTTACTTGATATACTGCAGCAACTCACCAAGCCTCCTTTGACTGCACCATCCAAAACTGGAACTCACTGCCTGGTAGGACAAGGGCAGAAGACCCATGGGAACACTACCACTTGAATGTTTCCCTCCAAGTCACACACCATCCTGACTTAGAATTATATTGTCGTTACTTCACTGTCGCTGAATCAAAATCCTGAAACATCCTTCCTAGTAGCACCATGGGCGTACCTGTATCATATGGACTGCAGCGGTTCAAGAAGGTGGTTCACTATCACCACCTCAAGGGCAATTATGTGTGGCAATAGATGCTGGCCTTGCCAGAGATACTCTTATCCCAAGAACGAACAAAAAAAGTGTACAGGGGGAGATTTCAGTCCTAACAATTCAAAGTTCCCTGGTCTTTTTGATGAAAATAAACCTCCAATCTTTAAAATTACTGATACTTCCCCTCTTTTCCCCATGAGATCTTACATTTCACAATTCAGCAAGGAACCATTCATCTTGATAACAGGTACTAGCCCATTAGAGAGCGGCTCCACAGGAACAGACTGCATTCTTTCTGGTCAGTTCACAAAGTAAAACCTACATATTAACAGCACCCAAACAGGATGTGTGACAGCATTAAGTCCCCTCTCCCCAATTCCTCTAAACAATACTCCTTTAGAAGCCGCCACTTTGGCCAAGCTTTCCTGAAGTGACATGGTGCCAAGTTTTGCCTGATAACGCTTCTGTGAAAGGGTGACAAGCCCTCTTGACCTAATAGCCTGCATGCTAGGGTCTTAGAAGAAGTGGCTGCAAAGATAGTGGATGCATTGGTTGTAACCTTCCAAATTCTGTAGATTCTGGAAAACTGCCAGTGGATTGGAAAACCAGAAATATAACGCCTTTATTTAAGGAAGTAAGGACAGTGAAAGCAGGGAATTATAGGCCAGTCATTCGTACATACGTCATTGGAAAAATGCTGGAGTCCATTATTAAGGAAGTTTGTAGAGGACATTTAGAAAATCATCTCTCAATCAAGCATAGTCAACAGAGACAAATTGTAACCACAAGGTGAATAAAGGAGAACCAGTAAATGTAATGATTTCCAAAAGGCACTCAGAAAAGGTTCCTACACAAGATGAGTTCAGGATGTTGGGGGTTATATATTAGCGTAGATAGAGGATTGGCTGATTAACAGGAAATGGTGCGTTGGGATAAATGGATCATTTTCAGGTTGGTGAACTCTAACTAGTGGAGTTCCACAAGAATCATTACTGGGGCCTCAACTATTTACAATCTATATTAATATCTGGATGAAGGGGCAGAATGTGTTGTAGCCACATTTTCTGATGATACTAAGCTGGGTGGGAAAGCTATTGTGAGGAGAGTATACAGGGCCAGATTTTCATGTCCCCATCCATGTTGGAACAGAGGTGGGACGGATTTAAAAATTGTAGACAAGACCTGATTCTAGGATTCCCCCCCACCCCCATCATTCTCGTCTTGTGGGATTTTTATGCCCCAGTATAAAAGTACAGGGAGTAGGCTCACATTCAGAAATCCCACCAATTTTGCTGGAGATGTGGTTGATAGCACCTCAGAGGAATCGTGAACCTTGGGGATTGCCTAGTCTGGAGTTGGGAAACTTTTGACAGATAAGTTTGAAAGGTGTTACCAACCTCACATTTCATATTTATCATTATAATAATTTAAGTATGTTTTAAATAGTGATTGATGATCGTGCTTTGTTATTAAAAGGTAAGTGACCATTAAATTGAACAGCATTGTGAAAGCATTCAGATGTATTAGGGAACCTTGCCCAGTGGAGAAAGTACCCTTCTGCATTCCACAGGATGGAGAATCCAACTGAGGCATTCAAAAGGATTGCGGGGGAACTAATTGAATTTCTCATTCAGAGCTTGTGCAGACAGAATGGGCTGAATGGCTGTAAGAATTCTGTAATATTAATGTATTTAGGGGATTCTGTTTGATTTTTCACAATGATTTAATGTCCTGACATCTGCTGAGCCTTTGAAGGACTTTTCCAGTATCCACCAGATACAGAACCAGTGGACCCTATAATAACACTGGCAAGTCTTTTAAAATATTCATAAAATTATCAATTAAGTATAACTATTCATACCTCCATTGCTTAAAGCTGTAACCCTTTTAACACTTGTTAATCTTATCAAAATATACAAACAGGCAATGAAAAGCTTCTTCCAAGAAAGATAAAGTATTTCCAGCTCAGATGGCACAAAACTTGGAAGTATTGTGAACTGGGATAGTGATAAACTACAAGAGGACATAGGCTGGTGGAATCGGCAGAGATGTGGCAGATAAAATTTAATGCTGAGAAGTTTGAGGCGATACATTTTTGGTAGGAAGAATGAGGAAAAACATGAAATAAATGGCACAATTCTGAAGGAGGTACAGGAGCAGAGGAACATGGGGGAATCCAGCTACACAAATCGTTGAAGGTAGCAGGGCAGGTTGAGAAAGCAATTAATAACATACAGGACCCTGGGCTGTATAAATTGAGGCAGAGAGTAGAAAAGGAGGAAATTATGCTAACCCTGCATAAAACACTGACATCCTCAGCTGGAGCGTTGTGTCTAATTCTTGGCATCACACTTTAGGAAGGATGTGAAGGCATTAGAGTGGGTGCGGACAAGATTCACAAGAATGATTCCAAGGTTGAGGGACTTCAGTTACAAGGATAGATTGGTGAAACAGGGACTATTCTCCTTAGAGAAGAGAAAGTTGAGAGGAGATTTGATAGAGGTGTTCAAATTCATGAGAGGTCTTGACAGAGAGATGAAGAAAAACTGTTGTTGGATGTGTTGAGAACGAGGGGGTACTTATTTAAGGTGATGGGCAAAAGAGCCAGAGACAAAATGAAAATTTCCACTGCAAGTGGTTAGGGTCTGGAATTCGCTGTCTGAGAGGTATGGTGGAGGCAGATTTGATCGTGACTTTCAAAAGGGAATTGGATAATTAATATTAATAGAGAAAAATTGCAGAGCTATGGGAAACGGAAGGGGAGTGGAAATAACTGAGTTGCTCTTGCAGAGAGCTGGCATGGACATGAGAGGCCAAATGACCACCTTTAGTGCTGTAACCATTCTATGATTCTGTTCTATGAAACATAGGCTTAGCAATCATATTTCTAGCCGGCTCTTCAGCTTTCTGTATCCCAGAGCACCTTCAGCCCATTCACAGTTTGTAAAATTGCAAAATGTTTACAAATTATTATGTTTTCTTCTTGTAACTTTTAGGGCTGGACGAAAGGAGCAGTTTTTGTGAATGGAATGAATTTAGGCCGCTATTGGGAAATAGGACCACAACAGACGTTATACTTACCAGCCCCATGGTTACAACATGGCAGTAATGAGGTAAGCAGACAGTGTGATTGTTTACTCAACTATTGGAATCCATAATTCTTTTTCCCCTTGTAGGTGATCATTGAGTATGGCACAAGTGAGATTTCTTGAGTCAAATTCACCTTTATTGTAACAAGTCTGACACAGTACTGTTACCTGGGCTTCCATTTTACCAGTTAGATCAGAAATGGTGTGCAGCTGAAAAATATTTCACAATTAGGTTGATTTAAGTTGTAGGGCAGGAGAGCTGTCCCAGTGCCTCTTCACCTTGTACTTTACTCTCTGAGCAATGAAGCAAAATTTCAGCAGCAAATTAAAAAGAAAATCCCAAAATTCTATTATGGCCTCATGTTTTGAATGAACAGTTCTTGCGCTCTCCACTTTCCTTATTTCACTTTCTAACATTTCTTCACACCTTTTGTATGGTATTCTGTTATTTTGAAAGAATTAGTCATTATGTTTTTTAACAGAAGGCTTTGATTCGTGCCATTGGGTAATAATTAATAATCATTTTTAATCTTGAACAAAGCCAATGCGGACTTTAATCTACAATTATTGGCTCAACAGTGTAAAAGGTTACACTTTACAGCATTGTAAGTAGTGATTCAGTGTTAGCACTGCTACCTTTTGAGTTAGAATCCCATGGATTTAAGCCCTCATTCAAGTCCTAAACTCACAATTTAGGCTGGCACTCATGTGGTACTACATTGTCTAAGCTGTTGCCGTTGAGATCAAGACTCTGTCATGTCCACTTGAGCAGGTAGACACCTGAGCAAGAGCATTTGGAGTTCTTCCTACCAAACAACAATGGCTACATTTTATTATTCGTTGGTGGTAATGAACTTTGGGATGTTCTGAAGATGTGGAAAATGGTGCATAAAAAGAATTGATACCTTCAGTGTGAACTGATACCTAGGAGTGCATGCTGCAGAATACAAACATAGAAAATGAACAAAAGTAAGTAAAAAACTGGTGTGAAGGGATAGAAACATCTACAAATACGTTCCATAATCATTAGGCCCTTGGTCCACTATCCGAGCCTTCCAAAGTTGCTACTTGTATTAAAATCAGTGGGGTGCTCTGGGATACAGACAGGCCTCCTTCCTATCATTGGCATTGTTGAGGCCTCTCTGGGTGGAAGGAAACCTGGTTGGCAGAATGTTGGGACAAAAATTTGAAGTGTTTTTTTTTTGAAGTAACACATTTTCATATTCTCCCACACAGACACTGAACAGCACGCCTGCACCACCTCCTTGATTTGTTACTACACTTTCACATTTTTCCCTTTTAAATTAGATTGTAATTTTTGAAGAGAGCAATGCGGGAAAAACAGTTGAGTTTTTAGACAAGCCTGACCTAGGACAAGCTCAACATGTATGAAGATGAGAACAAAGAATTTTTCTCGACCATTCCTGATTAACTTTTTAACATTTTGGTGGAGAAAAGCATTCACTTGTGCTGATGTCTGATCATCACTGCATTCAAGTATCGAATAAAGTCTTCATTGAGAAGTTACCAGAATAAACTTATGATCCAGTTGGTTTGATCTATGATAGAATTGTTTTAAGTTTTTAAGTGCTTGAAATTATACTGATTAGGAGTGTAGAAATACTTAATGCACTGTTTGAAATCTGCTTCCACACAGTTATAGCAAAAAGATTAACCTGTTTAAAGTAAATGTGCTGATATCTCTGCTGAATAAGCAGGCAGAAGAATTACAAGCAAGTGTGTTAAATGCATCCATGTTTTAACCTTTTCCAGGACTGAAATGTGCAAAATTCACCTGTTTTTGTTTAATATTTAACAAAAAACAATGTCACTTCTCTTAATTTTCTCATCAGAGGTTATAGTTTAATAATCTTGAATGAATTTGAATGAATTCTCCATCCACTGACCTTTGTGTTTTAAAACAGTGTGAAATATCAAACTGGGGCCATTGAAGTAAAATCCTTTTTGGCTTTCTTGGGAAGCACTGTAACAATCTCCTCCTGTGTCTTATAGAAGCCTCTCCTCACATTAAGTTGGTAAGCTGTTTGGGGACAGTGCCATTAGATCTCTTACCAGGAGACTGTTGTTGTCCTCCAGCTCTTGTCCTAGTGTCAGAAGTTTCTCTGTCTGTGATGATCTGTAGGGGTTGTTCATTTTTGTTTTGATGATTAATCCAGGAGGAAGCACTTAACTTAAATGGGTGCTTTCAACTTCCTGTGGATTCAACAATTGCAACTTTCATTTAAGAAATTTGCAATATACATGTAGGAGAATAATCAGACCGAAATTTAAATAAAATAGAGTATATCAGGAGCAATGACTTCACAGAAGCTGATTGGATAGGTGTGAGTGGAAGCTTATTGAGTTGAACAATGGAGGAGAAGCATTGGAGGAGAATAGTATGTTCAAAGGCAGCAGGGAAGAACATGGAACGATAGTGTACCAAGGTCACCCTCACTAAAGATGTCATTGAAATGTCCCTAATTAAAGTCAAAATGGCATCCCCTAAGATTGTGATCATGTACGCAATCATTTGCTAAGTCTAAAACTAATTTGTGCTCTACTCATTCCCCATAGCTCCATCTCCCTCCTCTCCAACTATCTATTCCTCCCTTAAAACTTACATTGTTCAGTGTCTCACTTGCTTCTGATAAAACATTCCATCCTCTTGGTTTTATATCCACCCTATCAGACCCAGGTGCTACCCAAATATGTCCAACTTTGTAAGGTCCCAACACGTTTGTATCTGCAAGTTCTGTTTGACCTTAAAATACAGTGACAAGGGAAGGTTGTAAACTTTGCACAATTGAATTAAAGTTTGAGGTAAAAAATAAAGCCCACTCACCTCCTGTTGTTGTTGCTGCGTGTTTACTTTGCTCTCGTTAATTTTTTTATTTTGTTTTTTCTTGTTGCAAACTATTTCTATCCAAGATAGAAATAATGACAAGAGGCCTGAAAGGGAAAGATGCCTTTGAAGCCTTCAGGAAATAGATAATGTGGGACCCCTAGGAATTCATACGTGTGCACAAAAAATGTTTTCTACTGGGAGTGTGGATGAGTTCCAAACCTGGATCAACCCCATAAAGACTGACTAAAAATACATTTGGCCTTCTGACTCTTAAGATCTTTATTGATCCTACAGACAGCGCTAAAGAAACTTGAAGCAGTTCAACTCCCATAACTGAATATCCAAGCTCTTTCTGTGCTGCTTCAGTGAGTTGCAGGTCACATGTGGAATTTATTTCCACATTCCCATTAATTTGTTTATAGCTGATATGAACAAGTCTAAAACTTCTAACTTAGAATTTATCCAAAAACGATGCAAAGCTTGACAAGCAGCACTTTTGAAGCTTTCAAGTCTATGAAATTAAGGTAGGGAAAATGAAGAAATAAGTGCCAGGGCTTTGAGGGGCTAATTGTTACCACTTGGTGTTCCTGTGCCATTCAGTGTCCGGCCATAAGAAGAAGTGGGAGATGCAAGAATCTTCTTTATTATTCCGTCATGAGATGTGGGTATTGTTGGCCACTAATTGCCCTTGAAAAGGTGGCGGTGAGCCGCCTCCTTGGACCACAACAGTCCATCTGGTGTGGGCGCTCCCATGGTACCCTTACGAAAGGAGTTCCAAGATTTTGATCCAGTGACAGTGAAGGAGCAGCAATGTAGTGCCAAGTCCTGATGGTGTGTGGCTTGGAGGAGAACATGAAGGGGGTGGTGTCTGACACGTCCTCCTTCTTCCTTAACCGAGATTTTCTACCCACGGTAGTTGACAGGGCCCTCGGCCGTGTCCAGCCCATCTCCTGCGCATCCATCCTCACGCCTTCTCCTCCCTCCCAGAAACATGATAGTGTCCCCCTTGTCCTCACTTATCCACCAGGCTCCTCCTTCAAAGGATCATCCTCCGCCAACTCCAGCATGATGCCACTACCAAACACATCTTCCCTTCACGGGGAGGGGGCCCCGGCGACATTCCGTAGGGATCGTTCCCTCCGTGACACCCTGGTCCACTCCTCCATCACATCCTACTCCTCAACCTCCACCTATGGCACCTCCCCATGCGAATGCAAGATATGCAACACCTGCCCCTTCGCTTCCTCTCTCCTCACCGTCCAGGGGCCCAAACACTCCTTTCAAGTGAAGCAGCATTTCACTTGCATTTCCTTCAACTTAGTCTACTGCATTCGTTGCTCCCAATGCGGTCGTCTCTACATTGGAGAGACCAAATGTAAACTGGGCGACCGCTTTGCAGAACACCTGCGGTCTGTCTGCAAGAATGACCCAGACCTCCCTGTCGCTTGCCATTTTAACACTCCACCCTGCTCTCTTGCCCACATGTCTGTCCTTGGCTTGCTACATTGTTCCAGTGAAGCCCAAAGCAAACTGGAGGAACAGCATCTCATCTTCCGACTAGGCACTTTACAGCCTTCCAGACTGAATATTGAGTTCAACAACTTTAGATCTTGAGCTCCCTCCTCCATCCCCACCCCCTTTCCGTTTATTCCCCCTCCTTGTTTTTTCCAATAATTTATATAGATTTTTGTTTTCCCACCTATTTCTATAATTTTTAATGTATTCCACCCATCGTTTATCTATATTTTTATGCCCTTTTAGTCTTATTTCACCCCACCTCCACTAGAGCTACCTTGCTTGTCCTGCTATCCATTCTTAATTAGCACATTCTTTTAGATAATATCACCACCTTCAACACCTCTTTGTTCTTTTGTCTTTGATGTCTTTTGGTTGTCTCCTTCCATCACTGCTTGCTTGTCCCAACAACCCCCCCCCACCCCTTCTCTCTCTCTCTCTCTCTCTCTCTCTCTTGAAACATCAACTGTACTCTTCTCCGCCGATGCTGCCAGACCTGCTGAGTTTTGCCAGGTATGTTTTATTTTTTGTTTCGGATTTCCAGCATCCGCAGTCTTTTTTGGTTTTATCTCTGGTGTTCCCATGTGCCTGCTGCCCTTGTTTTTCTAGGCGGCAGAGGTTACAGTGTTGAAGGAGCCTTGGTCAATTGCTGGGGTGCATCTTGTAGATAGTACACACTGCTGTCGTTGTGTAATACTGGTGGAGGGAATGAATGTTTAAGATGGTGGACATGGTGCTAATCATTGAGCTGCCTTGTCCTGGATGGTATTGAGCTCTTGAATGTTGTTGGACCCACAATTGTCCAGGCAAGTGAAGAGAAATTCCATCACTCTCCTAACTTGTGAGCTGGCTTTGAGGAGTCAGGAGGCCACCTTAGAATCCCCAACCTCTGACTTGCTCTTGTAGCCACAGTATGATATATGGCTGGTTCAGTTCAAATTTTGGTCAATGGTACCCCCACCCCCAGGATGTTGATAGTGGGGGATTCAGTGATGGTAATGCCAATGAATGTCAAGGGGAGGTGCTTAGATTCTCACTTGTTGGAGGTGGTCATTGCCTGGCACTTATGTGGCGCAAATATTACTTGCCACTTATCAGCCCAAGCCCGAATATTGTCCCGGTCTTGCTGCATATGGACATGAACTGCTTCAGTATCTGAGGAGCCACATCCATTAATTGTTAATAATCGACTAGTAGCTATACTCACTTGGGCTGAGGGGAAAGTAAGTCAGTTCTCTGAAGTTGGGGTGACTCCAAGATGGACAGTTGGAACCAAACTGCGACTGACTCAGCAGTCCATTTATTAGAGACCTTCCTGATCTTGAATGTCGCTTGCAGCAGCAGATGAGAGCCTGAGTTTAATATCTCATCCAAAGGAATTCACCTCGTGTAGCCTCAGTGAGTTCCTGGTGCAGAGTTCAAGCCAACAACTATTGGGCCAAAGGTAAGAGCTCTAACAATGGATTAATCTGGATACTTTAACATGTGTCGTGAAACCATTCACTATCTCAAAAAACCCTGCAAAGATAGCTGGTGAAGAATACTCTAGAAATCTGGTGCTAGCGTTTGACACTTGACATTTCTGTTTTCTATGAAGGGCAAATCGACTCAACATTAGCGCTTTTCAACAATCACAACAGACAACTGTACTTTCTCTCTTTATTTAGGGTTCTCTCTTGCTAAAATGACATTGAGGGATTGTGTGCAATCAACAATACATTAACATGCAAAAAAAAGTGCAACTGTCACAGAGACTGAAAATGTTACGATCTATGTATAGAGAAATCAAATACATTTATTATACAGTGAGAAAGAAATATCATTCCAATGTTAGGGACAGCCTTCTTAGTATTGTCTTTATGAATTAAAGACTATTTAGGAAAAGCAGTTTTGGTAGCCTGAGTCAAAAGTATGTGTGAATTATTTATCAGTGGCAGTCTTGGGGCTGTCACTAAAGATAGTGATCAATGTGTGACTCAGGCATTTGAATGTAGAACTAAAGAAAAGCCTGCAACAACAGTTGACAAATCATATCCTGATGTTACTGGGTTTTGGTCTGGTCAGTAGTTTTATATTCTCTTTAATTTTGTGCAGAATTTTTTTTTGCCCAGTCTCTCAAAATTGCATTCCTACTCTGCCACCTAGTGGTTTCATAAAGCTGCAGCTTCCCTTTTCAGCCCTTGTGATAACTGCCAAGTTAATTTGAGGGAAAAAATCTAATTAAGTAGCCAGTGATTTAATAGCAAAGCCTTTAGCAAAAATAAATGACCAGAATTAAACTCTCTCAAGTCCACCAGGAAAGAAGTTTAATTGCTATCATGGAAATCCGGGATAGCAGGGCATTTGGTGAGCACACACCTGGAGTACTATGTGCAGTTCTTGTCTTCTTCCCTAAGGAAGGCTTTTACTTGCAGTACACGGAGTGTTCCAAAGGTTCACTGGACTAACTCCAGGGACGAGGGGATTGTCCGATGAGGAGAGACTGATTAGATAGACTAGGCCTATATTCCCTGGAGTTCATAAGAACAAGAAGGTGATCTAATTGAAACATATAAAATTGTTAAGGGTAAATGCTGAGAAAATGTTCCCCCTGACTGGGGAATCTGGAAGATGGGGTCAGTGTCAGAATAGGAAACTGGCAATTTAGGACTGAGATGAGGAATTTCTTCATTCAGAGTGCTGCGAATCCTTACAGTTCTCTATCCAGTGAGTTTTTGGTGCTCAGTTATTGACAGAATTGGCTAAGAGTTGTGGGTGTTAAGGCATATGAGGATAGTGCAGGAGGGTGAAGTTGAAGGAAAAGATCAGTCAAGATCTTGTTGAATGCTCAAACAGGCTCAAAGGGCCAAATGTCCTACTTCCCTTCCTATTTCTGATGGTTTATTGCAGAGCCTTGCAGTGGTTTAAAACAAGGAAAGCTAGAAAGTAAAACTGTCACTGAAATTCAAACATAGGAGTTTAAAGATCTTGCAACAAAAAGCCAAGAAAAAGAGGCGTAATTCACAGAATCACTGAATTGTTACAGTGAAGAAAGGACCATTCGGCCCATTGTGTTTCAGTTCTCCGAATGAGCAATTCACCTATTCTCCTGCCTTCTCCCTGTAACACCTGTACATTCTTCCTTTTCAGATAACAGTCTGATTCGCTTTTGAATGTGTTGGTTGAACCTGCCTCCACTACACTCTCCGACAGTGCATTCCAGACCCTAACCACTCGCTGCATGAAAATGTTTCTTGCTCTGTCACTTTTGCTTCTTTGGCCAATTACTTTAAATCTGCGCCCCCTCATCCTCGATCCTTTCAAAAAGTGGGAGCAGTTTTTCCCTAGCCACCCTCATGATTTTGGATACCTCTATCAAATCTCTTCTCAGCCTTCTCTTCAAGGAAAATAGCCTTTAACCTATGCATTTTGAAAGAGTTTCTTACTGTAACAAACTATGTTAATTCGAGTTCTTCAAAACGTAAAGGTTTATATTTTTCACAATAGATGGGAGTTTTCAAATATTAGCCAAAAGGTTTGATAAGGTGAAAATAAATGAATTACTGGAGAATTCCTTTCATGCAGATCCTTTAGGGAGGAGGGATACATGTTGCATGTGTCGTTACTTTGAGTTCAATTTGTTACAGCCGATTGCCTTCTACTGATGGTGACTGTAAAACATGTTGATGTATGACTTATGTAGAGTGAATATGTATAGTGCATGTTTCAGATGTGGAATATAAATTAAAGTTCACAGGAGCTAATGCATAACTATGTTAAAATGGTTGTGAGTTGAGTTGAAAGGGTAAAGCACATGGTACAGCAAGTAGTAATTGGACAACTCCAAACTTTGCATCTTGCCCAGGATTATGAAAGAGGTGCTAAAAAGTCCTCCCCAGATATGACAGGTAAATTAAGTGTCACACATTGTGACATAATGTGTATTTATGGGTCTCAGATAGGTAATGCAAATCAGCACACCTGTTTATATATCTTTCTAAAAGTCTTTTTCAGTGTCATTTCCCCTGAAGATTTGTTTTTTTTCCTAGGCTGAAGGTGCTAATCTCCTTCCTCACTCCTGTACCCTGGTTCTCATCATCATTGTCCAGCACTGAGTCCGAAAAGCACCAAGTGTTTGAATCAGTTTGAATTGGTTTGCAGGACACAGTTTCAGATTGGTAGTAGAAAGAACTTATTCGGACTGTAATTCATGCAAATATTAGAGCCATGTTAGTGCCAAGTCTGTTGTCTAGCAGCATCAAACTATAGATCCTGCTCACCAGCTGGAAGGGGCGAGTTTGCACAATTTTTCAAGATCAGTCTCAACTTAATAGATTTAGCCATGTAATGTCAGTAGCCTGGATTGCTACTTGCAAAGGAATGTGTGTGTAATCTTGCACCTGTGCAATATGTAAATAGAAATGTAGCCACAGTGTGTTTTATGGCAAGGAGAATGGTAGTAGTGCTGTGCAGGAATTGGCCTCTTAGTTCATACAACTATATCCCTGGGTATTGCGAAAACTGAGGTTAATTAAGCTGCATATTGAATGCTATGCTTGGCTAATTATGATCCCTTGTGAAAAATAATAAGGATATCCACAGTAACCGGCATCTGCTACATTAATCCATCCACCTTGAATATACTTGAGATTGAGCAAATGTAAGGCCATCCTTAATTTAGCTCTTTTACAAATAGTAAAGATTAAGGTTTGGGATTTTTTTTCTTTAGCTCCCAATGTAACTGTTATATTTGTACATCATCTCGTTGCATGCTCGGTGAGATGGGTGATAAAAGATGTGAATCTACGTTATATCAAGCATGTGTGACCTGCAGAAAAATTTCTGGTCTGAGCTGTACACAGTGAATAACCCTTTTATGGTTTTAAAAAATGCAAGTAAAGTTCATTTTCAAACCCATTCTCTCCACCTGCCACCTAGCATTAGCCCTGCCAAGGATTCAAAACAAACCACTCAATCTCACCGGTGAACTGCAGGTAATCCTGTACATGGCTCAGACTCTGAAATTACTCACTGACCTTTATAAATAATCACACACAAAATATCAATTCAGCCTCCCAACCCACATTTGAACTCTGCTCAGTTGTATTCCACATTGAACTGGTCCCAACAGCATCTGTACCAAGTATATTTGTGTCTATGGGGAAAAGGCATCAGAGTAGATCACTCTAGTTAATCAGGCAGCACTGGCATATGTGAGATGTGTAAAAACCTTTCTTCTGTGGTACAAATTAAATGATTATAGCCCATCCAGATTTAGCTTTTTACAAGAGCATTGTGAACAACAGAATCCAGAGGGATAATGCAATAGAGTAACTTCTCCTTTTGTTTTATTATGTTCTTATTCTCTTGCACATATCCATCACTTAGTGCAGAGAAATATTTTTCTGATGTTTAGACCAATTGGAGTTTCATTGTTTTTCTATTTGTTTCCCTCTAACCCTATTCTATCCTACAGTCACTTTGAAATAATTTAATCAGACCTCCTCAATCATCTTTCATTTCAGTATTAAGTCCAATTCTGAGAGACTCTCATAGCTTACAGCCCTATGTTCCTGGAATCTGCTCACTTGCTCTTTTCTAAACCTTTGTCAATGTCTCCATGTCCATTCAAAGGTGAACTATGCCGAACTGTACACAGTATTCAAAGTGCAGCTTTGCTAATGCATTAGAGTTAAAATATTTTCTTTTCAAATAATGATTGTGTTGTAAACTATACCCAAACATTTGATTAGCCTCATAGTAACATGAACTGCCACTGAATGGCCAGTAGTCATTCATCCAGTAACAAAAGTGAAAGAGGATACAATTTACTATGTATTAATCATTAAGATTCACCTTTTTGTTCTGTTCTATTAATCTTCTTTTGTTTGCACCAGAATGGTGTCTGACTGTGATAGTGAAGAGGAAATTACAAGGCTACTTATATAATTATATAGAGCCACTTAGACTAAGCAGCTTTGGGTAAGGGTAATTGGAAACCTAGCACTAATATTATTCAAAGAGCAGCTAAATCTCAATGTTACTGGTGCTAATGTGTGCACTATCACTGGGTCAGTTCTGTTCCTAATGAAAGGTAACACCACCTTTGTTATTAGACAGACTGCCAAATCCAATTAGAAACACAGTGCAACAATTTTGTTGTTTTTATAAGACATCAATTTGTTATCAAGAAAACAACCATAAACTAGAAGGCTGCTTTTAAATATGTGCCATAATAGAAGGATTGAAAATTCAACAGTTTCCCATAGTACCAAATATATTTCAGATTGAACAGAAAGAAATATCTTTTGGAAGCCACTAACGCCTCTGTGCATTCTTCCTTTTGATTTCTTCTATTATTTTGGTGAAACCTTGAGAGGTTGTTGAGCAGTACTGAACCTTTGTTTGGAAGGTCGTTTTCCAGTGATGCCTCCTTGTGTGCTATTTTTTTGATAGAGGCATTGAAACAACGTAGAAGTGTGGCTAACTGTTGGCTTTGGTACATGTCTTAATTATACTTTCTCAGGAATTTGCCTATACAATGGCACAACATGGACAGTAACTTAATCATCTCTGCCCTTGTCACAGGGACTGCATATATTTTCAAACGCAGGTTTGACTCACAAGGTAAAATATGGTATTAAGAGTTTTTTTTAAACAAAAGGATTTCATTAAACAATTTTCTTAAATTATAAATAGAAATAAATTAAACAGCAGATGTTAGCAAACAGCAGTTGTGTTAGATAACTTCAGTTAATTCTAAAGAAAGCATGTAAAAACAAGGAATTGATCAGCTATGCCAAGAGGATAGAAGAGAAAGCTGTAATTTGTCAAGTGCCGAGGATTACATCTAGTAAAATTGTGCTTCATTTTCAAATTTGATGCCACTATTATCTGCAGCATGTTCTGTTTGTCCACATGCTGCTGTAACTCTCCATGAGGTGTGTAAACATCAGTTACTGTAATGTCATCCTGAGGCTCTACTGTACCCACATACAGATTTCATTTAGGACTCGAGATGTTTGCCTTTCCTAATTATTTACATAATCTAATTCAATTACATCATTTAATTCAAAGATCATGCAGTCCTATATATTTAATTTCCTATCACTCTCAGCCCCTTCAGTCAATGTAATAGATTTACACAATGCTCCGCCAGTTAGGATATTACACATTACTGCATAATTATTTCTCAGAATGATGCACACAGCTAGGGATTATTTGGCACAAATAAGTTGCTGGCCAAGATTGACACTATCTTGACAAGTGGAAATGAGGTACTGATTTAGGTCTCTCTTTAAGGGTTATTTGCAGTTAGTGATTTGTTTGTTTATGCTAGACATGCCTGTTCTTGATATTGTGTCCTATCAATTTTTGTTTTTGAGGCGTAAAATTAAATTTATGATGAAATTCACCCAAACTGAATAATATATTGATCCAGTGGGAATAACAATGCACAAGTGCTAGATTTTTTTTAAAAGCTTGGAATGTGGATGTTGTGGCAAGACCAGCATTTATTGCCCATCTCTAGTTCTTATGAGAAGTTGGTGGTGAGCTAACTGAGTCGCTTCCTAGACCACTTCGGAAGACACTTAAGAATCAGTCACATTATTGGTGCGGATGCCAGATCTCCTTCCCTGTTCATGTTGAAGGATGAACTATTCCTGATTTGAGATGGTATAATTCTTCATTCTCCTAGTGCTAAAGTTATTATAATCAATATCCTTTCACAATTTTATTCTGTGAATTTCCATTATTTCTTCCATAGCTACATTTTGCACTTTCAATATTTCCTTCTGAATTTCTCCTGTTACCCCTCGTGCCCTGAAGGGATGATCTCTTGCTAGGTTGCAGTTTCAAAGCTAGCAGTCCTTTGTTACCTTGACCAAGTGTCAGTTCCTCATGCGTGAGGTCACAGTTATTTTAATCTGGACTCTCAGTACCTGACTCTCAAGACCTGACTTCAATTAACACCCAGATCACTGAATAGAAAACCTGGCTGGATTTGCTTTTCCATTGGCAGGAGGTCCTGATGTCCATTGTCATGTTGCTATTGCTATCTTGACAGAGATAAGCTAACATACCAAGGATCAACCCTTTGATTTTCTTGGTCAACGTGGTTTAAATCCACAGCATGTGATGCATTTATCGACTGACTCATCAGTGGGTGGATGGGTGAGGGGAATCCATTTTTTACCAATTTCTCCCTGAAAATGTACCCTTTGTAGTAGTGTAATTTAGTTTTGATTTCTGTGCATGAGAAAGAGTTTATCCTGTCCAACGTAGTAAAAGTCTTATGAAAAAGCCACGTATAACAAAATTTAACGTAGCAGTGAGGAAATTCTGAAACATAGAATTTACAAATATTACATAAAGAAATGTGTCAGTGCAGTTATCTTCCCTGTTATCTGTTATTGCCTAAATATAAGTGACTGAACATATACTGCTGAACCTTGATAAGACCTACTGGAGGATATTAAAGTACAATGTAAGTCTGTCTCATAATGGGTATTGTTTATGACCATCTGCATAATGCTTATAACCCATTTTTTTGTAGAATTTCAAAGGTTACTGGGAGAAGGCGGGAGAATGGGGTTGAGAAACTTATCAGCCATGATTGAATGTTGGAGCAGACTCGATGGGCCGAATGGCCTAATTTCTGCTCCTATGTCTTATGGTCTTACGGTCTAACTCCAAGTGCTGGCACAATGAAAAGGCTTTCTGTAGCTGACCGTGAAAGGACACAATTGGATATTTGAAAACTAAAATCTACAAGACTGTAGTAAAACACTCTTGAGGTTCGAGCACCCACAGTGCATTTCCTTATTGTTTAGTACTTTGACTGAATGGGCTGTGGTATCTTGTTTTTCAGGAAAATAATCTGAACTTTGTAATGTGCTATAATAGCCATATTTCTGGTCATGATGAAACATTTTTGTGTGCTGCTGTCCTCAGACATACCTTGTTGTAACTGCACAACCCAGAGGCATATTTTCAAATACTCTGTTTGAATATAACAAGTGTTATTAGGAGGAAGGTCTTTTATGGATGAAGTCCTGTTAACTAGAAGTGAATTGGAAATGAAAGGTTTAATGCTGGTGAACAGCCCTGTACTAACATATAATTTGTAGTTGTAATCACAGGTCAGTGCAACCTTAATTTGAAGCCTGGTCAACACATTTCACTCTAAAGCTAAATGCTGCATGAACACAGGTACAAATTTTACATCACTGCAAAAGAGAACTGGTTCACAGTGGCAGTGTAAGGGATCCTTTTCCAACTCTGCAATCCCAATGGGCACCCTGGCCTGCTAAGAATGTGGTTTGGAACTAAGTGCATATGGAATGGGATTTTCTAACTATTGAAATCAGCAGTGTGAATGGCCTATTTCTGATAGGCCATGTTAGCAGGTGAGGTTCCACACTGGCACTACAAGATTGAAATTATCCCTTAAATGCACTCTATAATTGCTCTATAAAAACAACTTGAAATAATTCATGTTGATGTACAGCTCCTGATCATGTTCCTTAGGAATATCGCTAAACATTAGGAATTACTCTGAAGTGTTCACTGTTAGGTAGGTGAACATAGCACTGATTTTGCAAACAGCAAGAAATATCAAGTAGCAATGAAATGCATGACCAATTAATCTGGGTTTGGTGGCGCTAGTTGAAGGAAAAAAATAACCAGGAGAGCAGACTTCTCTTCCTGGAATGATGGCATAGGATTGTTAACATCCATCTGAGCCACTGGAACAGGAAGAAGGTATTTGATTAATATCTCATCCAAAAACTAGCACCTTCAACAGTGCAACACTCCTTCAGTATTGGTGGAGCTTCAATACACAAGTTTCTAACTCACAAGATTGAAATTATCCCGTAAATGTACTCTATAACTGCCCCGTCAAACTACCAACTGCTACCAATTGAGCCAAGGACACACTACAGGATGTCTTTAGCTTCTGTATGCTGAAAAGGATTCATGAACATATGGAGATGAGAGTCGGAACACTTTTAGATCTGAATTGATTTATTCTGCTGGGATTTTACTGTGCTCAATAATGCTGTTGCACATGGAAGTACTGAGAATGTTTTACGTTGGATATTGGCTAGGTGCAGAGAAGCTGCTGTATTCATTTGAAGAAGTATTTAATGAGGGATCTTTCCTTTCTTATCTAATTTTCAACTAGGCTTGCCGTAACCAATGCTCCAGGATTATTGAGGCAGGATCAATTTCAAAATGAACAGGGACAACCCACCAAATTCATGGTCACATAAGCAAACCACATGCAGGACTAAAATCGCACTGTGTGTAATTGCTAACAAGCTATCACCCTCACTACAATATAGGATAGTAAAATTTCATACAATTTTATTACTAATTTCACACTTGGTGTCCAGGCATCTGAAGGGCCTTATCATATGACCAGAATTCCTTATTTCATACAGAATCCATTTTTCAAATTTCCATGCACATGGACCATGATTAAAGTTTAGAGCCTCAAATTAAATTTTCACAAGTATTTGATGCAACCAAATTTGCGTTAATTCAGACAGACCTTGGACCTATTTGCTACAATCCTTACAGGGCAACTTTTGTATGGTTAATTTCACTAATATTGTTAGAACAAAGGCAAACAAAAATGCTGCAGCACACCACTGAGATTAACGATTTTGTCATAACCCTAGGTGAACTTTATAATCTACGTCTTGCTGGGCTGGTCCTGCCAGGCTAAGCAACATTACTGATTGACAGGCCAACAGATATAATAACATCACAACCTAAAGTAAGGATACATTGGATGAGATGCTCTCCATTCAATGTACTAGGGAGGGAAAGGACTCAAGTTTGAAATGAATTGAAACAAAACGTCAATGTAATTTGAGCCCATGGAAGTGAGAGAACCAGTGCTCTATTGTCCTCTATTGTCAGTATCCCGAGCCCCACCCCGTACGTCACAAATTGGAGACAAAAGGGAAAAAACTGAATAGCAGAAACCCGAGATTAAAACAGTAATTGCTGCACTATCCATCAGGGACATCAGTATCCAAGGAGAAATGCAAGGGTTAATACTGCAGGCGGGACTGTTCATGAGATCTGGACCAGTTCCAAAACTGGATCAGACTTCAAGCTTTAACCTTTTCTTCCTGTTTTTGGCTGCCTTGCTATTTCCAGTATTGTTTCACTTTTTTAGTCATGGGTTAGATGTAGTTCTGTGTCCCTCTCTGTGCAGCAAATATACAGTCACCTCAGATTATGATCATTTTGTACTGAAACAGAGTGATCTTTGCAGTTCCTAAATCACCCAACCTTCCATACATACAGGAGATACAACCTGACTAATGCTGAATCTGCTGAAATCTCACCTTGTGCACCTAAACCTACAAAGGATTAGAAACAGATTATCCGTGTTCCATAATTTTCTTATTGAAATGACAACTTTCAATTAGCAGTAAAAATGGTTATTTAACACTAGTTAGGTCCACTTAATATATAGCATTGCTCTATGTGTTAATGTGTATCAAATCCAGTAACTATGACTTTCATCTTTAAACGTAGCATCTTTGCATTCCTTTTTAATGTAACCTTCCTTGAGGACACAGTTGAACTGTAAAAAAAAAAAATCACCCTAGTACGCTACTTTTTTGCCAACCTGGCCAAGTGAGCTAAGCTGGCAATGTTCACACAGGTACCTCTCAAACTGCAGTGATCTTCTAAGAATGAATATGTACTATTGGAACAAAGCTGAAGAGATAAGAGCCTTGTTCACTGGGCTGTGCCAGCTGGTGAATTACCATGTCTCAAAAGAGCCCTTGCAAAATGCAAAAAAGGGATGAACACTACAAGTTAACAGAGTATTACACACTTCGTGGTAACCTTGAGTCGATATCCATGTGATCTAAGTGAAGGTGGAATACAATATGCACACAAGTAAAGAATAAACAAATAGGTGCAGGCTCATGAGGTATGTAAACCAGAACATTCCATTCCTTAGGTCTTCATGGTAGAAAAGGTTCATTGTGGTAACTCACTATTACGGCCCAATCTTCACTGCTTCCCTGTATCTTGTAGGAAGTTTTTCAAGGTCAGTATTTATTTCTGGTTTAGTATTCACACTGAGTGCATGCATCCTCCTTTACCCATGCAACAGAATGCATTGCCATGGAGCCATCTTATTCACACATACAAAGGAACCTATCTTCCTCAATCATAAGTCACAGAGCCTTGCTAAATGAAGTCACAGAACATACTCTTCAATTATTATTGTTCATTTCTCAGGAATCTCATCTGTGCTTTATCCATATAATTATCTGATGACACGACCTGTTCTTGGTCCTGTCACCTTAGGTACATAATCTGAAATTTTTGCTTTTGCTAAAAATAAAACCACTACCATTTTATCCATTGTACGTGTGGTGAGAGAATGGAGCAATCAGCTTGTAGTCAGGTTTAAGGTCAATTTGTCTGCAAGAAAAAAAATGTCAGTTAAGTTGAACACAAGTGCTTGTGAACTTGTTTTAATTCTTGTGTATTAATATGTTGATGTTTTTAATCACAGAGTAAACCTAAATGATCAAAAATATTAAATTCCAAGACACTTTTGAGAGATGTAACACAAATAGGGAGTGGTTATAAGAGGACGACAGAAGTTCATTTAGTGCCTGGCAGAATGGCGTCCACTGTAACATTTCTGTGATTCTCTGATCTAAGCCTCACTGAGATCTATACTGACTTCCTTCAGTTCATTAAATTTAAACCACCACACGCCTCTTTAACTCTCTCAATGGCCTTGCCTCACCCTGTCTGCACCTACACCGCCTTATTTCATTCTCCTGAACAGTTGCTTTCCTGACCCTGGTTTTTTGTGCATTCTCCCACTTTATTCACCAGCAAACTGGTGTCAGAGTCTTCAACAGTCAGGTTCCAACTCTCGGGAATTCCCTTTCTAAACATCTCCACCTCATTTTCCTCCTTTTAAAAGCTTTTCCAAAACCTTTTCTTCAACCACAGCGTTGGTCAACGATCTTCCTTCTTGCCTTGCAGTCTGCTTTCTGTGCTGGAAATATTTTGTATTTCTTTGTTAAAGTCCTTTGTGATTCCATCACACTTTCCGATCATTCCAGATCTCACCAACAATCTGTGTAAACAAGTTTTTCATTTTCCCTCTAGCTCTTTTGCCAATGATTTTAAGCCTATGACCTACTGACCCACTTGCCTAAGGACATAAATTGGAGCAGGAGCTGGCCTTTTACCCCCTTGAGCCTGCTCAATCATTCAATAAGATCGTGCCTGACCTGATTGAAACTGCGTCCCTTTGTTTTACATTCTCTCATGAGGAGAAACACAATCTCAGCATCTACCCTGTCAAGCTGCCTCAGAATCTTATATGTTTCAATAAGATCACTTCTCATTCTTCTAAACTCCAGTGAATATAGCCCCAACCCACTCAACCCTTCCTCAAAATATATCCCTTTCATCCTAGGAATCAGCCTCATAGACCTTCTTGGAACTGCCTCCAATGCAAGCATATCCCTCCTTAAGTAAGGAGACTAAAAGTGCATGCAGTACTCTAGGTGCTGTCTCACCAATGCGCTGTACAGGTGTAGCAAGACTTCCTTACTTTAATATTCCTTTAATCCTTGCAATAAAGACTAACATTCTATTTGCCTTCCCAATTACTTGCTGTAACTGCATGCTAACTTTTTGTGATTCCTATACAAGGACACCCAGATCCCTCTGTACTGCAAAATTCTGCAGTCTCTCTCTATTTAAATAATCTGATTTTCTCTTCTTCCTGTCAAGTCGACAATCTCACATTTTCCCATATTATACTCCATTTGTCAAATTTTTGCCCAAGCATTTAATCTATCTATATCCCTTTGCAGATTCTTTGTATTCTCCTCACAACTTACTTTCCTACCTATCTTCCTATCATCAAGAAATTTGGAATTGAGGCAATTGTTTCTCCCTACTTTTTTTTATCTAGACCCCTCATAAATGTGAATACCTCTCTTAGGTCTCCCCTCAATTTTTGCTCTAAGGAGAACATTCCCAGCTTCTCTAATCTCTCACTGTATCTGAATTTCTATATCTCTGGTATCATCATGGTAAACCTCATCTGTATCCTATTCCAGGCCTTGCAATTCTACCTAAAGTGAGGTGCCCAAGAACCATACACAATTGTACAGCTGAGGGCTAACCAGTGATTTTAAAGGTTTAATGTGACTTCCTTATTTTTGCATTCAATGTCCCCATTTACAAATCCAACGATTCCATTTGCTTTTTTTAACCTGCCTTACCAACATGCCCTGTCTCCATCATGGATTTGTGAATGGGCACTCCCCAGGTTCCTTTGACTTTCTTTGTATTTACCTGTGCATTTATATTTCCACATTTGGATCTGTGAAGCCTTTTTTGCCTTCATTCACCAGCACAGGTTTCTCAGTCCGTGTGTGCCAAACTAGTATCTGTGGGGGGGAAAAACAAGATGAAGATAATACCATAATAATATAATCCCCAGTAGCTTCAAAGCCCTGAGTTTGATCCCTGTTCCTATTCAAAACAATGAAGAACCACCGAGGTGTGCCAACAGTGCAGATTGCAGAAATTTCTCTGATACATTGTGCAAGTTTCTGGGCATCAGGGTCCATTGAAGATGAAGTATCACTTGTATTTTCAAAAATCAAAGGCAATAGAGTCATAAAATTGTATTCTGATCTTATCTGTGATGGCTCTTTGAATGAGCTGTCCAATTAGTCTCGTTTCCTTACTCTTTTCCTATTGCCCTAACAATTTTCCCTTTTCAAGTACATATCTAATTCAGTTTTGGAAATTATTAATGAAGATGTTTCTATAACCCCTTCAGGCAATGAATTCCAGATCATCATAGCTTGCTGCATAATTTATATGTTGCCTCACTTTCTCCCCCTGGAATTTTTACCAATTATCTTAAGTCTGTGTCCCCTGATTACCAATCCTATGATGTCTTAATAGAATGTAAGTTGCTGAACAGTCTGGCATCATTAGGACCTGCATGCTACTTAGATCAAATAAGGTAAGTTGCTTTCCAAAACTTTATCAATAGGTTGGTATAGTGACCTGCTGTTCTAATGTAATATGCTACGGGTAGCCTATGGGTTTTTGTACTTGACTGGACCATCAAAGGAGCTATCAGGATGTAGATAAACTCTTTCCTCTGTATCCCTGGAAGGACAGAAATTCAAATCAAAGAAACGCTTATGATCTATTAGCAGTTGGTAACAGAAGGCCACATGCAGAAGCCTATAGGAGGTCATCAGCCTCTCCTCTAAGCTTGGTTTTTGCCTTGAACTGATTTCAGCAATCTTTCTAATTCAGTAAAGTGTCATTGCCCAGTAAAGGCCTGTCATATACATAAATTTAAACATAGACTGTGCTCATATAAAAGCTTCTGGAACTATATTTTTTTTGTTTAAAATGGACACTAGTGGACACTCTTAAGATGGCTGCTGCAAATCATGTGACTTATGGCATTTGGACAACAAACAGTATCAAATCTCTGGTGACCAACCAATTAAATATGGACATTGGTGAGGCTCCCTCACACCCATCTGTTGAATTTACACATCTCATTGTTTAAGGATGGGCCAACAGCTAAAGACTGTGGAGTTTCCAGGCCGTGTTTCCATGCTTCATACTAGACAAATGGGAAAATCAAAACTCAATGGCTATTATCAACTTCCCATTCAAGTCAAACCGAGTGGGTCTCAGAAGTGTTATCTCAGTGATCATGTGATCAAAAATGGTTTCAGGGTCTACCCCTTATAACCCCAGTTTCCACCAATTTTCAGCCAGTCTGAGAAGCAAACTCAAACTAGCTGCAAGTCATTAAGTAGCCGAAGCACTTAATCCATTCCAGTTTCAAAGTTCACCTGAGAACCATCCTCCTAGATATTCAGCTACAAAAAAACCTCAACCTGCTGTGAACCCTTCGCTTTGCCCTCACATCAACTTTAAATCATTGAAACCACAGGCCTGCCACATGGGGGACTGGAAATCGCAAATCAGAGATTGAACTAACTGTAATCTGTAAAAGTGCACTCTTTACCTGTATCCAATTTTTGTGTGTCTGTGTATGTGCATGCATGCATGAGACAGAGTGTGTAACATTGTGTTAATTCAGGGTAAATGTGTATTTTAAAATTACAAAAGCTTGCTGTTGGATTACCGAATGCAGATACACACTCCAATGGTATGAAAAGACACACCTATTTCCATGCAAAACTTACTGAATTTGGGCTGTAATACATTCTGTCCATGACAAAAGGAATAATTTTATTTGTGTTTTGAAACAACATGCAGCAACATTCTGCAGCTCTTAGCCTCCATTATCAAAAAAACCATCTTATAGTTCTCTGCAATAGCCTGGCTCAAACAGATGATTAGAACAAAGAACAAAGAAAAGTACAGCACAGGAACAGGCCCATCGGCCCTCCAAGCCTGCACCGATCATATTGCCTGTCAAACTAAAACATTTTGCACTTCTGGGGTCCATATCCCTCTATTCCCATCCTATTCATGTATTTGTCAAGCTGCCTCTTAAACACCACTATCATACCTGCTTCCACCCCTCCTCTGGCAGCGAATTCCAGACACTCACTACCCTCTGCGTAAAAAACTTGCCCCGCACATTACCTTTATAGTTTTCTCCTCTCACCTTAAATCTATGTCCCCTAGTAATTGACTCTTCCACCCTGGGAAAAAGCTTCTGACTATCTACTCTGTCCATGCCACTTATAATTTTGTAAACTTCTATCAAGTCGCCCCTTAATCTCCGTCGCTCTAGTGAGAACAATCCGAGTTTCTCTAACCTCTCCTCATAGCTAATAACCTCCAGACCCAGCAGCATCCTGGTAAACCTCCTCTGCACCCTCTCCAATGCCTCCATATCCTTCAGGTAATGTGGCAACTAGAATTGCACGCAATTCTGATTGTCAGATACTAGTTGTTAAAGTATTGTGTCCCATATACATATTCAACAGTTTACAGTCAGGTTTCACCCATTGGTTTCCTTGAAGCCCTACACAACTGGTGGTCACCACAGCACATCAGCTGCTTAAATATCAAAATGCTTAGATTGTTATTTAAACTGACCACCAAAGAGATTTCGTTAGGATAGGTCTTATTTTTTTTAGTGGGCAAAGGCAATTCTTGTTCTGGTGGTTTGGTGTCCAGTTGCTTCCCTCATGTCTCAATCCTTAATGCTGCTCTATGTTACTATGGAATACAAACTTGCAATGATTCTTAGTTCATTTGAAACATTTAGGAAATGCTCAGCATCAAAGTATCATTATCCGTGATTACTAAGCTATCCTGTCTTGTGAATGAAATGTTAAACTGATGTGTCCCGTCTGCCTGCTTGAGTGAAGGTAAACGATCCCCTGACAATATTTTGAAGAAAAGGAGGGGAGTTATCCTGGGTGTCCTGGCCAATATCTATCCCTCAATCAACATTCACAAGAACCAATTATCTGGTCATTAACACTTGCTGTTTGGCGGAGATTGCTGTGTGCAGATTGGCTGCCACTTTCCAACATTATGACAATGACTACAGGCTGGATTTTTGTGGAGTCTGGGAGACCCTGCTGACCTCTAAAGATGGTGGGTGGGACCCGATTCCAGGATTCCTGGTGCCGGCACCAACCCCCCCAAGTTTCATCCAGGCAGGATAAGGGTGCAGTCTGGTGTGGGTCATGAGCCCACACCCTGCACTCTTGACCTGGCTGACTCTATTGTGGGGATAGGCACCTCCTGACCCCCCCAGCAATTTTTGTGGAGGAGGGCCAGCTTTTCAAGGACTCATAGTTCATGGCCCCTCCAAGGTGTCATAAACCATAGTCTGGATAAGAGAACCTTTTAAAAGACAAGTTCAGAAGCTCTTACCAAAACCTCCCATGCCAAGCTATGCCCTTCCAGCCACTCCAATGACTCCTCATATCCTCTATGCCAATCTATATCCCTACAGCTACTCCCAAAGCCCTTCAAAACTTTCATGCTAACCTGTGGCCTTCCACCCACCTCCAATGGCCACCACACCTGCCATGCCAACCTATGCCCCTACACCCATCCTTAATGGACCCTGATGCCCTTCATGCCAAGCTATGCACCTCCACCCACCCTCAATGGACCCTCATGCCCTCTATGCTGCCTATGGCACTTCCATGCCCATTCACCCAGTATAGACTCCATACAGAATCAATTAACCTCATAGTAAGAGTGGCATGCATGGAGAAGTTTAAAACAGTCATTCGTTTGTAACTTTCTTAAAAAAACTGATTTTACTACAGCCTTATAAAAGTGTCAACTGTCCATACATTTAAAGCATCAATTGTGTAAATAAACATTATATAATTGACAAGACAGATTTAAGAGAAAAATGCTGTTAATCAAGCAAGATTTCCCCTTGGGCTCAGCGATTCAACAGAATAATGGATATGTGGGATCTCAGCCCGGAGCCCAGACTCCATTATTCTGTTGTAACAACTGTATGAATAGGCATGAAAGTCCCACAGGTTGGCCTGGAGGGTATTAGGTACCATTGGGGATGGGAGGAGGGGGGATAGATTAACATGGAGGGTATGAGGGAACATTGGGGGTCGGTGGAGGGGCAGAGGTTAGCATGGAGATTATGTGGACACGGGGTGTGTAGAGAGGTATGAGTTAGTACGGATGGGGTGTGAGGAGTGTGTGGTGGGGGTGTGCTAAAGGGGTGTGAGGAGTGAGTGTTGGGGGCCTAATATTAAATAAAACAACTGGGATGAAGCACCAGATCACCGAAGTGGGTTATTTAAGCACTTGGCAGGCCCAGTGGCTGCTACTCATCTGTTTCCGGGGATGGTGGGCCCCACTTAGCACACTGAAGTGAGGAGTATTTCTAAATATTAATATTACATCATTACAGGAGGTATGTGTGACATGGAGGAGCAGGAGGAATGTTAAAGAGGGGAAAAGATTGAAGAGAGAAAGGACATAGCTGTTTATCCCATAAGAATTGTTAGCTGACTGCATGATGGATCGGTGAGAAAGAAGAGAGGCAAGCTGACAATTTGTGGGGAATCCCTCAGAACAATTTGAGTAAACGAGCCACTCCAAACATTCAGATTTCTTTCTCTTTCGCAAGCTGATTATGTTCACAATTTTCTGTAAATAAAAATGAAGTGAATTAGGAAAATAAATTGAATATTAAACACTACAACAGATAAAAAGAAAACCTAAAATGTAATATTGTACAAAGAGCATTAACACAAATAATGCTGATTTTAGAGTGTGCTAATGCCATTAGACTGAGATAAATTGCTACGGCCAGGATTTTACCCCCCCCCCCACCCCCCCGCCCAGCCAGCAGGATATTATGGTTCTCCCAAACTGAATGGGGATTTAAATGGCTCACCAAATCCACTAGGGGAAGAAGACAAGTTGCGGAGGGGCCGTTACATCCTGGCCTATATATTCACCGGGGGCTTACGTCGTATATTTTTCCTCTTCATAGAAAATCTGCCACCAGTCTGAGTGTTTTCACTTTAACAGATTATAGTGTGAGGCAAAAGAATGCTTCCAGCCTCCTGAATCCAAAATCTGGTTGCTTTGAGTAGTTGCTAAGCTCAGAATTGGAAGAAAAGCAACACAGATCTTGAAGGAATTGTTGGAGTAGAAAATTGAGCAAGAGAAAGATAATGTTCGATAGAAAAAGAGATGGTTGACTATACTGAGGCTATGTAGCTGTGATTTATATTGTGTATTTAATGTTTTAAAGTGGCAGCATGTATCACTGTAGTATTCTGTTAGAAATTAGATCATAGATGTGAACTGTAAAAATTGAATTTTACCACAGAGTGTTTTACATAAATCTTTAAAATAGATAACTTATTTTCCACAGTTCATCTTTCCCCAAAGCCACCATAATCTCTTTTTTCCTCTCTTCAATGATTCTGCTCTTTATTTAGACGTTGAGAATTGAGAGGTGAATTAAACCAATATAAACACCTGAGAAAGACAGCTTTCTGGCTGAATTGACTATGTAGGGAGCTATAAGAGTGAGAGTTCATCCTATGATGGATATCAAGGTTCTCCCACATGGGACACCATGGAACCGCTGTGCAATAGCTCTTTTCTGCTCTCCTTTTTCATCAGTTTTCTCCTCTTCTTCATTCTCTCCTAATGGTACTAATTTTGCACTGGAGTACGCTAGAAGGAGGTTACCCTCACCCAAGATGCCATTCTTCATTTGTGAACCTATACCTACTCGGCTACTGGAAGCACCACTGCCAAACCTCACGTGCATTTCCATCAAGTGGTGTCAGCAATTATGAATGGAAATCTTACCCAACTTCCCTCACCCTCAACCATTGGAGCCATTGCTTAAAATTACCATATTTACAGATGAGATCAGCTAACACAATACAGGCATATGACCTACCTTCCCTGTACACTCAGTTACTTGCTCTTTTAACCAGAAAAGTGTTTCAGAGACAGCTCCTTAATTGATATCACAGCCACAGATTGTGAATACCATTCGACTACCTTGAATGCTCCCAAGTATGGACTGATTTTATTCTTTTGGAGTATAGTTCTACATGTGTAGACAACTTCCCAGGAACGTATTAAAACTCTAATGCATGATGCCTGAAGTGGAATGTCTTGAAGTATGAAGGATAACTTTCAAAATGGATGTTGGAGATCATTAATTTTATGTGCTTGTTACACTACATTTCCGCATGAAACAAAATGTTACTACTCTCAATGCATCTTGTGTTGTTGGCTCCCACCAGCTGTTTTGGTATTCATCAGACAAATATTGCCCTTTCCCAACTTGATCTGCACAATGAGCCTCGACTCTTCTCTTGGATTTTATTCATACTGAGAAACCTTCCGCACTGACCCAGCAGAGAGTTTGAAACATTGCTTCATGAGCTGAGGCGCGAGTGGGATAATATCACAAATTGAATCTTGTGCGTTGCCAAGGTCTTCTCTGTTGCCTTAACAGTAGAACCAGATGTCATTTGTCACCACTGAGTAGTGCCTTAGGGGTTGCCCTTCCCGGTTAGACTGTTTATTCTAGCGTAATATCAGCCTGCTGCAAGTTTTATGGGCTCCACGCACAAAAAAAAATACAAGTAACATATAGAGTAGACTGTGATTTGGTAAGGTATGAATATCATTCCAAACAATCTCAGTAAGCAAAGTAGGAAAAAAAAATCAGGCCTGACAGGCACAGCAGGATATAGGCTATAAGAAAATCATTGCAGGAAAAAAAATCAAATTATGAGCAACTAAGCCTTTAGCTTAACTTGACAGCAGCCACTTAGGGCAGCAATAAGAGTTTTTCAATAAACACAAAGGAATGACAAAGGGAATAAACCATGTAATTTACTGCAGAACTTTAAAGCATCCCAGAATTTGGCTGCAATCATCTCTTTAGTTTCTGGAAAATGATGGAACAATTGATAGGTTTAATAGTGATTGATTTAATTTTTCTATTGCATTTTCAGAAAAAAAGACTTTTGTTTTAGCCCTACAAGTTTCTTCTCACAAAATACTCTAAGGCTGTAATGTCAAAATTGATGCTAGGCCCTATCTACCTTCTCATTTACCTCACAAACTGCTGTAGCATGTCTACATCATTAGAGGCTGATATTATCCCATTATTCATGAAAAAAGAGACATGCTGTCAAAGCTTTTCATCTTGCATTCATCAGGACAGATGCAAGAATGCCAGATTTCAAATGGAGCAACAATTTATTCTACATGAGAAGAGAGTGCTGATTGGTTGGCATGTCGATTTTGATTGGTTGTGGGATTGTCATGATGAATGCATTAGGGAACAATTGCCCCCCACTCTTGGTTAATTCAAATAAAGTGCAATGCCTAGACATGTTCCTTTAGCCTGCAGAGGACAGGTCTTTGCACGTAAGCATATGTAGCTTCTAGCAAGGATAAGTGAGCCACATTGTGAGCCTGACTAATTATCTTAATTGTTAGTATAATTCTTAGCACACATGGGATTGGTCAACAAGTGCTATCTAATTGTAGAATCATATCTGAGTTTTGTAAGCAAAGTGCTGGTTGAGTTTGGTCAGTATGCTACCTATTGCAAACAGCTGAAGGGATGTGCTGTTTGATACGGTTCACTAATCATTGGGATGTATAGCCTGTCATTGCATCAGCACTGAAATTCATATGCCACGTTACTTATTTCTATGGTAAGCAGAAAAATTTGAGCAACAGGTGAAATTAGTAGCAACACGAGTGATGTTTCCACTGCCATCTGGACACTGCCATCAAGCCAAAAAGATGTTTTGTCTACCATAAAAACGAGTAATGTGGTATATGAATATGAGTGCTGCGTGATGCTTGGTGTATAGGCCTTACATCCCAATGACTGGTGGATTGTATCAAACAGCACGTCCATTTGGCTGTTCACAACAGGCAGAGTACTAACTGTACTCAATTAGCCCATGCTTGCAAAACTCAGGACATAATGTCTAACATTAGATATGATTCAGCAATTGGACAGCACTTGCTGAACAATCCTGAGTGTGCTAAGATTGACAGTAACAATAATTTAATGTTATCAGCCAGGCCCACAACATGGCTCACTGACACCTACTAGAAGCTACACATGCAGGATCTGTCCTCTACAGGCAAAAGGAACATGAACAGGCATTGCACCTTTTTTGAATTAAACAAAAGAGTTGGGGACAATAGATCCCTTGTGTATTTGCCATAGCAGCATCTCAACCAATCAGAGATGACTTGCCAACCAGTTAGCACCATTTTCCCATGCAGTATAAATTGTTACACCCTTGGAAATTTGGCACTCTTGCATCTGTCCTGATGAATGCAAGACAAAACACTGACGGCATGTCTCTTTTTCAGAAATACTCAAGTCCTGTACTATCAAGTGACTATTATCCTTTTTGTTTATTCAAGGAATTTTGTAATTTGTATCAATGCTGTGTTGATGAGTTCCTCCCCTCTTTGCAATGCAACTGCTCAGGTGATGTCAAAATGCCACAAAAATATCATTCTACTTTTCCTTGATGCTATCATGAGGTAAATGGCAATAATTCATGAAGGGACTGGAAGCCAGCTCTTTGACTCTTTGCCATCTCCAGAGGTCAGATTTTTATGGCCCTATTATGGCGAGGGCGGGGCCATAAAATGCAGTGAGCCATTCAAAAGTCTATTGACTTCGGCGGGACCAGAAAATCCTGCCAGTGGGAAAGACTGTAAAATTCCACCCACAGTAAATACTTCAAAGCAGAGACCAGTATATTATTCCATTATGAATGAAGGGTCAGAAATGTGAACCATCTCATATTTCTTCCTCTTACCATCTGGTATAGCCAACTCAAAAAAGGGGAAAAAATATGGTTTATAAATGGGAACATTCTCATTTGTAGATATAATATATAGAAGATCATGCTACTGGTTTTTAAGCTTAACTAAAAATATCCTTCTGTACTCAAAGGGGCTGCAATGCATGCTGCAGGCAAGTACCTTGGCAGTTACAATTCTTTAGGTCACTTGGCACTGATGCCTTTTACGCTTTTACATGAGTTTAACTATAATTTGTTTTAAAGTTTTATTAGATAACATGGCATGGGAAATATTCTATTACTATAAAAATGATATGAGGTATCTGAGGTACTTTAATTGCTATCCAATTATAATATGCTAGGGAACTTATGGAGCAAGCATGAGAATTGCTACCTCCTTAACCCCCTCATGATAGCACATATTAGCAGCACATTTTCTAGATACACTTGGGCTGAACTGCACTGCTTTCTGTGTGAAGGAGAATGTATCATTGATTCTGCCTTGGCTCAATGGTGGCACTCTTGCCTCTAAATCAGATGGACATGAATTCAAATCCTATTCCCTAACATAGGCTGATACCTCAGCATTGCACTGAGGGAGTACTGTTTTATTCAAGGCGCTGGCCTGGACTTTCCACTAGATAGAACCATATATTTTAGCACAATTCACCCAAAATTGGCCTAACCAACACATAAGATTGCAGAATTGAAGTACAAATTACATCCGTTGTGAATTGGTTTTGTGCATTTTTTGCAATAGTTTACAAAACATTGCACTAGGACCTGCAACCCACCCCAACAAAACTGACCACTACCCCTGCTACCCAGATCAAATCAATCTCCATAGTAAGTTGCCATGAATTGTGCCCTTCTGGACCTTTGAGCAGGCACTTAAAATTAAACTGATTCTTTTGGGCACAGGGATATGTTTTGAAAGTCTCTGAACATTTTTTCAACTTACTAAAAAACTGACTACGGACACCAATATAACTAGCAAATCGTTCTGTATTGTTTTTAAAAGTCATTTTCAGTTACATATGAACATACGATATAGGAGCAGAAGCAGGCCATTGGGTCCCTTGAGCCTGCGCCGCCACCATTAAGATCATAGCTAATCTGCTTATGTTTCGAATTTCACATTCCCATCTATCCCTGATAGCCTCTGATTCCATTGCCTAACAAGATCTATCTACCTCTGCTTTGAAAATATGCAATGCCCCCACCTCCAACACCTTTGGAGGCAGAGACCTCTGAAGTCACACATCCCTCTGAGAGGAAAAAAAAAATTCTCCTCATCTCTGTCCTAAAAGGGCAACCCCTAATTTTAAAACTGTGCCCCCTAGTTCTGGACTCACTCACACAAAGAAACATCCTTTCCACATTCACCTTGTCAATACCGTTCAGGATCCTGTATACCTCAATCAAATCACCCCTCACGCTTCTAAATTCCAGTGGAAACAAGCCCAGTCAGTCTAAACTTGCCTCATAAGACAACCTGCTCATTCCAGGTATCAATCTAGTAAACCTCCAACGCATTTACATCCTTCCTTAAATAAGGAGACCAAAACTGCACACAGTATTCGAGATGTGGTCTCACTAATGCCCTGTATAACTGAAGCATAACATCCTTATTTTTATGTTCAATTCCTCCCATAATAAAGGATGGCATTCCATTAGCTTTCTTAATTACTTACTGTAGTTGCAGATTAACCTTTTGTGATCCATGCACTAGAACACCTAGATCCCTCTGCACCTTGGAATTCTGCAGCCATTCTCCCTTTAAGTAATACTCTGCTTTTTTATTTTTCCTGCCAAAGTGAACAACTGCACATTTTCCCACATTATACTCTATCTGCCAGATTGTTGCGTACTTGCTCAACCTATCTTTATCCTTCTGCAAACTTGTTATGTTCTCTTCACAACATACTTTCCTACTTACCATGAGCTTTTAAGAGTTGTTTAAGATCAAATTACTTACTGTTGGTTGACTGGGCGTTCGGATAAAACTTATTTTTTTATGCATTTGCAACTGTAATAATCAAACTGGATCAAGTTACCACTCTTTTATATGACAGAATATTTTTTAAGACAACATTTAGGAAAAAACAAGTACATTCTAATAAACTGTCTGATTGTGCTGCTTGCTGGCAAATTTTATGTCTGGCCATAAGCAAATGAGTTTAAGAGGAAACTAGAGAAACAAAACACATCTCAAAACTAATGCAATTTTGGGTGCAACTTGGGCCGAGATCACTGAATCTGTCCAAAGCAGAAGTTCTACCCTGCCATGTTGTAGATGAGACGTTAAAAAAGGATCAATCTCCTCTCTCAGTTGGATATAAAAATCCCATGCCAATATTTGGAGAATAGCAAGGGAGTTCTGCCAGTGTCCTTTCCATCATTTATCACTCAGGTAACACTTCAAAAATCAAATTAACTGGTCAATTATAACATTGCTGTTTGTAGAATCTTGCTGTGTCCACATTGGCCGCTGTGTTAGCCTACGAAACAGCAGTGACTGTACCTCAATAAGTAATTAATTGGTTGTAAAGTGCTTTGGGATGTCCTGAGGGCATGAAAGGTATAAATCGAGCTCTTTGCTTGCAAATCTATCTTTTTGGTTCCAACTTCCTATAGTAGGTCGGATGTATATACATGATCTACCTTAGTGCAATTGGCTGCTTTAGGTTCCAGGTCATTTAGTGTCACTAACTCTCGTAGAAGGCTACTTTCTTGATAGCCACCCTTTACTCCACGCAGTTTGAAGTAAGCTTGAGGTCTCTGCAGGATTAATCGAAGGTTTATTGCAAACCCTGCCATATCTATGGCAAACGGTCTGTGCGGATCAAATACTGTTTTCCATCCGTAAACTTTTCCCACTGCATTCACTTTCGGAGATTCATATCGGAGTCCTCCCACAAAGGCAACGGGCCAGACTGAGACTTTCCTTGTGGCACGCATCTAATGGAAAGTGAAAAAAAAAGAGTGGTAGCATTTACTATTTATTCAAATCAAGTCAACAGAATGATCATAAAAATACATTTCAAGGATCAGTCCTTGGTGTATTTTAACAGGATTTAACATGCTATCAAAACTTCTATCAAATTAAAAATCTCTTTTTAATCAGCAAGGATGGAAGAGGTGGATCAGCGGTCAGGACATTCTCATTGTGGATATATTGTGCCTCCTCTGATGATTAGAGACAGCCTCCTAGACATGCAATATCAGTCAATACTTGCAATTTTACTATTTATCAGATGTCCAACATCTCAGTTTTATTTGCCCAGTGCACATCCGAAACTCTAGCTTCTCCATCCAAAAGGGGAACAAAATTAAATGACTACTTCAAGTGATAATGTTGGTGGCCAATTGGGTATGCCAGCAATGGCGGAACATAGAAAAGGTGAGTGTCGCTATGTGAATCAGTCAACTTGGTATTTATTAATATCCTATTCATTCTTCATTTCTGAAGAACTAGAACATAAGCATTTCAACCTTCCTCGAGGCTGTGGCATTACTGCCCCGCCTCAGTCTTGAAAAGTTAAATCACAATGTTGCATTTCGTTTGCCTAAATTTATATGGGAATTTATAAAAATAAAAATGACCATAATTGACTATTCCCAACCGGAACACAGTTTGATACAATTTCAATACTTAATATTTCCATCTCTTCATTTTATTAGCATTATTGACCTGCTACAAAGATGCTGAATCTTATTGGGGTATTACTCTGAAGGTGCTGATCCTTGCTGGGGTATTACTCTGAAGGTGCTGATCCTTGCTGGGGGACTGCATTGAAGATGCTGATCCTTGCTGGGGGACTGCATTGAAGATGCTGATCCTTGCTGGGGGACTGCTTTGAAGATGCAGATCCTTGCTGGAGTATTGCAGGAAGGTGCTGATCCTTGCTGGGGTGATGCATTGAAGGTGCTGATCCTTGCTGGGGTACTGCATTGAAGATGCTGATCCTTGCTGGGGTGATGCATTGAAGGTGCTAATCCTTGCTGGGGTGCTGCATTGAAGATGCTGATCCTTGCTGGGGTACTGCATTGAAGATGCTGATCCTTGCTGGGGTGTTGCATTGAAGGTGCTGATCCTTGCTGGGGTACTGCATTGAAGATGCTGATCCTTGCTGGGGTGCTGCATTGAAGGTGCTGATCCTTGCTGGGGTACTGCATTGAAGATGCTGATCTTTGCTGGGGTGCTGCATTGAAGGTGCTGATCCTTGCTGGGGTGCTGCATTGAAGGTGCTGATCCTTGCTGGGGGACTGCATTGAAGATGCTGATCCTTGCTGGGGTGCTGCATTGAAGGTGCTGATCCTTGCTGGGGTACAGCGTTGAAGAAGCTGATCCTTGCTGGGGTATTGCAGGAAAGTGCTGATCCTTGCTGGGGTGCTGCATTGAAGTTGCTGATCCCTGTTGGGGTATTGCATGAAGGTGCTGATCCTTGCTGGCGGACTGCATTGAAGAAGCTGATCCTTGTTGGGCTATTGCATGAAGGTGCTGATCCTTGCTGGGGGACTGCATTGAAGGTGCTGATCCTTGCTGGGGTATTGCATTGAAGTTGCTGATCCTTGCTGGGGTATTGCATTGAAGAAGCTGATCCTTGCTGGGGGACTGCATTGAAGAAGCTGATCCTTGCTGGGGTATTGCATGAAGGTGCTGATCCTTGCTGGGGTATTGCATTGAAGGTGCTGATCCTTGCTGGGGTATTGCATTGAAGGTGCTGATCCTTGCTGGGGTATTGCATTGAAGGTGCTGATCCTTGCTGGGGTATTGCATTGAAGGTGCTAATCCTTGCTGGGGTATTGCATTGAAGGTGCTAATCCTTGCTGGGGTATTGCATTGAAGATGCTGATCCTTGTTGGGGGACTGCATTGAAGATGCTGATCCTTGCTGGGGGACTGCATTGAAGATGCTGATCCTTGCTGGGGAATTGCATTGAAGATGCTGATCCTTGCTGGGGTATTGCACTGAAGGTGCTGATCCTTACTGGGGTATTGCATTGAAGATGCTGATCCTTGCTGGGGTATTGCATTGAAGATGCTGATCCTTGCTGGGGTATTGCATTAAAGGTGCTGATCCTTGCTGGGGTGATGCATTGAAGATGCTGATCCGTGTTGCAGGACTGCATTGAAGGTGCTGATCCTTGCTGGGGTACTGCATTGAAGATGCTGATCCTTGCTGGGGGACTGCATTGAAGGTTCTGATCCTTGCTGGGGTATTGCATTGAAGGTGCTGATCCTTGCTGGGGTATTGCATTGAAGGTGCTGATTCTTGCTGGGGTACTGCATTGAAGATGCTGATCCTTGCTGGGGGACTGCATTGAAGATGCTGATCCCTGCTGGTGTATTGCATTGAAGGTGCTGATGACATCATGTAAATGGCTGTCTTCATGAGTGAGACACTAATTAGAAGCAAGTTTTTCAACTGTGGTATTTTGGTAACTAAACTCATCTGTGTCACTGAATGTCCACGTGTATGCATATTGTAGCTAATGCAAAGTAACCAGGAGAGTGAAACCTTGCTAACTTATGTTACGTTCTAGCCTGTAACGTGCAGAGTAAACCAGGCGACCCCGCCAGCATGCTGACCGATAACAGCTAACAGAGCATTGAAACCTCCCAGCCAACGTGGCTTCACGATTTGACAAGTGGATATTTTAAAAATCATTTTACTGCAAAGTAAAGGGATCATCAGCTTGCATAGTGAACAATTAACTGTCCAGTCTGGAAGGAGTACAGTGCTCAGCTATTTCCTGCAGGGCATCAGTATGAAGAGGAATCGTCTCCCCTTTCAGTTGAGGCTCCTTTCCCACCTCCTCATATATCCTGAGTTTTGGTAGAAACTTTCCTCAACTCAGCAGAAAATGACGACTTGAAGAGGTTCTTGGCTTGTAAAGTTGCAGTTATTGATTTAAACACATTAGCTAAGATCCAGAGTGAAGTTTCTGAAGCTCCAGGAAAGCACATAGGAGCACCTCTGCACTAACATAATCTCCTAAAGATACCACACTGCTAAACACGACCATATCAGCAACGTTTACATATAAACATATGTTTAGAAATATATGGGTGGTATTTTAGGCCAGTGGGATTTTACGGTCCCACCGAAGTCAATGGAGTTTAAAATGACTCGGCGCGTTTTATGGCTCTGTCCCCACCCTGACGGGGCCATAACATTCCGGCAATAAAAACCTTAAAGGTTATTTCGATTACCTTTACACAGATCAATAAACAGGAATCATGCTCTGCATTAAACTGCCATGGTTGGCATATTGAGGGATTAATGGCAGATTTCTGCACTGTTGTTTTGGGACTTAGGACAGGTCACAGGTTTTTGTATTGAGCCCAAAATACTGAACGGTACAATAATAGTTTTAGAATAAATAGAGTTTCGCATATGATTTTGAATGAAATGTGCATGAAATTAATATTCTTTAAAATTTTTTTTTTTCATGAGAGGAGTAGCAATATTGAATGGGAGCTTGAAGTGTCAGCCAATTGCTGCATAAATTATTCTTAGAAGAGCAAACAGCTCCTTTATAAGGATCAAAAGTGGCATCAAGTTGACTGAAGAACTGCTGGTGATTCACTGTTCACCCTTAGAGGATCAATCACAGTAATTCATCTAGGTAATTCTGGCCATGGCTTGATACACACACTTCATCCTACACTTGGAACATTCCTCCCTAGCCTCATATTCAATATGATTTCAAAGAAAACTATAACCTAAATTTCTTCATATTTTGCTATTGGATTAAATCAAAGTTAAGCCCATACCTTTAGAAGGTTGTGGGTTGAAATGCGACTCCAGCGCCTGAGCACAAAACTCTAGGCTGACATTCCAATGCAATGCAGAGGAAGTGCTGCACTGTCAATGGCTCCGTTTTCAGATGAGACGTTAAACCGAGGCCCCATCTGCCCTCTCAGGTGAAAATAAAAGATCTCATGACACTATTTCGAAGAAGGGAGTTATCCCCGGTGTCCTGGCCAATACTGGTCCCTCAGTAAATATTCCAAGAGCAGATTATGGGGTCCTTATCACTTTGCTGTTTGTGGGAGCTTACAGTGCACACATTAGCTGCAGTATTTCCTGCATTACAACAGTTCACTTCAAAAAGTACTTCAATGGCTGAAAAGCACTTTGGAGTGTCCTCAAATTGTGAAAGATGCTATATAAATGCAAGTGTTTCTTTTCCTTTAACAATACAGACGTATAATATCAATCATAATGAAAATAGGAAACTGTTTGCTTTTCTTATTAAAAGGTGCATATAATAAAAGAAAATGGCTGATATGTTTGATATGTTCCAGGACTGCATTAAGAGCAGACAAGCCTCTGGCAAAATCAAAATAAACCCACTTTCTAAAACAAAAGGTTGTAACAGGTGCTGTTGTGATGGTGCCAAGTTGTCACAGGTGGCCTGACATTGATATCTTTGATCCAGCAAGGTGCCACTGGATGCCCAACCAGTACTGCAGCTCACACCAGGAGTGTTAAATGCATGAGGAAGGCTTTCCATTGATCCTCAGTCCTCTTGGTTTGGAAAAGGGGTCCAGACCAAAATCTACCACTGGAGCTCCAAGCACATTTTGTGATGCCGTTGTAAAAACCTTAAATAACCAAATTAACTTGTTTTGCAATGGATACGCTAAAAGCTGGCTGTGAGCATATTACCTTTACAATGTGAGACAATGAGGACCGTATAGATCACAAATCAGGTTTGGAACACATAATATTGGTTAAAAGCAAAAAACTGCGGATGCTGGAAATCCAAAACAAAAACAAAAACAAAGATACCTGGAAAAACTCAGCAGGTCTGGCAGCATCTGCGGAGAGGAACACAGTTAACGTTTCGAGTCCTCATGACCCTTCAACAGAACTAAGTAAAAATAGAAGAGAGGTGAAATATAAGCTGGTTTAAGGGCGGCGGGGGGGTGGTGGTGGTGGCGGTGGGACAGGTAGAGCTGGATAAAGGGCCAGTGATAGGTGGAGTTAACCAAAAGATGTCACAGACAAAAGGACAAAGAGGTGTTGAAGGTGGTGATATTATCTAAGGAATGTGCTAATTAAGGGTAGAAAGCAGGACGAGCAAGGTACAGATAGCCCTGGTGGGGGTGGGGTGAAGGAATCAAAAAAGGCTAAAAGGTAGAGATAAAACAATGGATGGAAATACATTTAAAAATAATGGAAGTAGATGGGAAAAGAAAAATCTATATAAATTATTGGAACAAAAAGGTGGGGGGGGGGGGGAAACAGAAAGGGGGTGGTGATAGAGTAGAGAGTTCATGATCTAAAATTGTTGAACTCAATATTCAGTCTGGAAGGCTGTAAAATGCCTAGTCAGAAGATGAGGTGCTGTTCCTCCAATTTGCATTGAGCTTCACTGGAACAATGCAGCAAGCCAAGGATGGACATGTGGGCATGAGATCAGGGTGGAGTGTTAAAATGGCAAGCGACAGGGAGGTCTGGGTCATGCTTGCGGACAGACCAAAGGTGTTCTGCAAAGCGGTCACCCAGTCTGCGTTTGGTCTCTCCAATGTAGAGGAAACCGCATTGGGAGCAACAAATGCAGTGGACTAAATTGGGGGAAATGCAAGTGAAATGCTGCTTCACTTGAAAGGAGTGTTTGGGCCCTTGGACGGTGAGGAGAGGGGAAGTAAAGGGGCAGGTGTTGCACCTTCTGCGGTTGCATGGGAAGGTGCCGGGGGAGGGGGTTGAGGTGTAGGGGGTGATGGAGGAGTGGACCAGGGTGTCCCGGAGGGAACAATCCCTGTGGAATGCTGCTGGGGAGGGTAAAGGGAAGATGTGTTTGGTGGTGGCATCATGCTGGAGTTGGCCGAAATGGCGGAGGATGATCCTTTGAATGCGGAGGCTGGTGGGGTGATAAGTGAGGACAAGGGGGACCCTATCGTGTTTCTGGGAGGGAGAAGAAGGTGTGAGGGCAGATGCTCAGGACATGGGCAGGACATGGTTGAGGGCCCTGTCAACCACGGTGGGTGGAAAACCTCAGTTAAGGAAGAAGGAGGACATGTCAGAGGAACTGTTTTTGAAAGATGCATCATCAGAACAGATGCGACGGAGGTGAAGGAACTGAGAGAATGGGATGGAGTCCTTACAGGATGCGGGGTGTGAGGAGCTGTAGTTGAGGTAGCTGTGGGAGTCGGTAGGCTTGTAATGGATATTGGTGGACAGTCTATCACCAGAAATTGAGACAGAGAGGTCAAGGAAGGGAAGGGAAGTGTCAGAGATGGACCACGTGAAAATGATGGAGGGGTGGAGATTGGAAGCAAAATTAATAAATTTTTCCAAGTCCCGACGAGAGCATGAAGCAGCACCGAAGTAATCATCGATGTACTGGAGTAAGAGTTGTGGGAGGGGGCCGGAGTAGGACTGGAACAAGGAATGTTCCACATACCCCATAAAAAGACAGGCATAGCTGGGGCCCATGTGGGTACCCATAGCCACACCTTTTATTTGGAGGAAGTGAGAGGAGTTGAAGGAGAAATTGTTCAGTGTGAGAACAAGTTCAGCCAGACGGAGGAGAGTAGTGGTGGATGGGGATTGTTCGGGCCTCTGTTCGAGGAAGAAGCTAAGGGCCCTCAGACCATCCTGGTGGGGGATGGAGGTGTAGAGGGATTGGACGTCCATGGTGAAGAGGAGGTGGTTGGGGCCAGGGAACTGGAAATTGTTGATATGATGTAGGGTGTCAGAGGAATCACAGATGTAGGTGGGAAGGGACTGGACAAGGGGAGAGAGAATGGAATCAAGATAATGAGAAATGAGTTCTGTGGGGCAGGAACAGGCTGTCACGCTCGGTCTGCTGGTACAGCCCTGTTTGTGGATTTTGGGTAGGAGGTAGAAGCGGGATATCCAAGGTTGGGAGACTATCAGGTTGGAAGCTGTGGAAGGAAGATCTCCAGAGGAGATGAGGTCAGTGACAGTCCTGGAAACAATGGCTTGATGTTCAGTGGTGGTCCAGGGGGAGGTAGGAGGAATTGTCTGCGAGTTGACTCTCAGCCTCTGCGAGGGCCCAAATGGAGCCCAAAGAGATTCTATTTTGTTGGTGTGGAGAATTCTTTATATTATTGAATATGCTATGTTAACATATATTGTCAAAATAATTAGAAGAATCAAAAGTTTAAGCTTTGATAATCAGCCTCTTAATAATGTTCAAATCATCAAAGATGCCATAATATTGGTTGACACTCCAACACAACACTGAGTGAAAGTCATAATGTAAGATGGCCTGGGGGTGAAACTGGTGTTAGCACACAATGGCAATAGTGCATTTACATTCTGTTTTAAACCCTGCCTGTTTTTTGTTTCTATTAAAGTTAGTGGAAAATAAAATTAGGCAGAGTGTAAAACCTGCTGCTGACTCGCTTTTGCCCATTTTTCTCTATGGTCCCCAAGAGCAATTGCAGTTCTGCTATCTCTCAGCTGCTACGTTAAAAGGAATCTGTCCTGGCTCTACTCAACAGAAGAGGTGAAAGTTCCCCATGTGATCTAGGTGGCATTCTCTCCTCAGTTCAAAACATCAAAACCTGTCATCCATTTCCCTTTCTGTTTGTGAAGTTTGCTTGCATAAATAAACTACCCTCTTTGCCTATGTAACAAAAGACACTACAGCTCTTGCTTTCTGCTAGAGTTTTCACTCTAACTACCTGAGTGATATTCTGCCTCGAGAACTTGACGCAGCTGATTGGAGTTTCACAGGCTAGTTATTTAGTTTAGCAAATAAAGGGTGAGATTTTAACTTACTCAAAACCCATTCACCTACACAAAGTTAGAATGGAGCCCAAAGAGACTCCATTTTGTTGGTGTGGAGAATTTTTTATATTATTGAATATGTTATATTAACATATATTGTCAAAATAATAAATTAGAAGAGTCAAAAGTTTAAGCTTTGATAACCAGCCTCTTAATAATGTTCAAAAGAGCACAATAACCATCAAAGATGCAATGTTAAGTGCAATATTAGTGAAACACAAATGATGGGAATTATCTTTCATTTGTCATTGTCTCATTACCATATTTATCATTACACTGGCACTATGGGCTACAAAGCATTTATGCAAGCTATATTACATATTATTACAATCCTAATGGACTGGGCATTGTTTTTCAAGTTGAGGCATAATGGTCCATGTACTACTGACAGTATAGATGAACTTGTAAAAGCTGGTCCCACAACATTATCGCTGACCTGTTCTGTCATTTTGAGGCAAAATATTTCTGCATGTCATCATAAAATAAAAGTAATCTGTAATGGGCCAAAGCACAATTATTTCACAGAAAATATACTGAAGGGATTTTAACATTCGAATAGAGATGTAGCTGGCAGATAATGAATTTTAAGGTGGACTCAGAAGATTGATTTGATGTAACGTTGTGTGCTGGCTGTACAGATCAGGAATAGGGCATTCAGTCAGTGGGCCCACAGGTTTTTCCATAATGACCGTATAGAGCAGATTAGCCATGATCTTGTTGAATGGCGGGGCAGACTTAAGGGGCTGAATGGCCTATTCCTTCTCCTATTTCTTAAGTTCTTATATGTAGACTACACACTGCTGTTACAAAAATGGATTTTGTTCTTTTCATTCCATATCTCTTATACCTAATATATCTCTTATATCTTATATCTCTTATATCTCTTATACTTATATCTCTTATTCTTATATCTTATATCTTATATCTTATATCTTATTCTTATATCTCTTATACCTAACAAAATCTTATTGATCTGTCTTAGAAGCTCCAGTTGTCATAGGAGCCAATTTGAGAGAGTAGAATTTCAGTTTTCTACTACCTTTTGTGTAAAAAAGTGCTTCATAATGTTTCTTTAACATCTCAAACACCTCAATCCCCTCACCCATCAACCTTCTACTCAGTGAATACGAGCTAAGTTTCTGTAACCTGTCATTACAGTTTAATCCTCGAGCTTCCTGTGTAATTCTGGTGAATTTGTACTGAACCCTCTCCAAGATCAATATATACTTCTGGAGGTGTTCTTAAAACTGAACACAGTATTGTGGATGGGGTTTGAACAAGGGTTTACGCGAAGAATGAATAGCAAGACTCTTTCCTCTTCGGCCCTCAATGGAGCCTATTGAAGATTCTTTAACCTTGATGCCTTGTTATCAGACAAAATAGCTGCACCATGCTCCATTTTCAAACCTCAAGTTACCCACTTCCTTTAGACGTGACTCCTCCTTCCATTGCTGCTCTTATCATCAGGGAATCACAATGGTCACAGTGGAATACATCACTTAGCCAAACAAAGAGCAAGAGTGAGCGTGTAAAACATGTAAATACTTATTTATATAGTGAGATGTTGACATGAAAGATCTGGCTAACCAGCATGTACATGGATTTCATGTGTTATTCTTTAAGGAACAGGTGCATCATAATCATCTGAGGTACTCAATTAAATTTCATGTTTGCAACTCGCTTCGAGCTGTCTGCCATTTCAGTCATTTTGCGTTTGTGCCTCCTAGTTATACTTCTTTCCATATTTCCAATAAGAAGGAATGGACACTTCCCTAAAAATAGCAAAAATGAAAAATGACATACATTTTACATGAGGATGTAAGAGATTCTGACTAACCAAAGGCCATTCAGCCCAGCAATCCTATCTATCCAGACACCATTTATGATTATTCTAATATGGATATCCTTGGCCCACTATCACAAGAACATAGATAAAAGGTCTTTAAAGTCTGTAAACTGAGGGTTCAGATAATGATTCTGAACAAAATCATTTCTGTCATGGATTGAGCCACCATCTGAACCCATTACTCAGGATACAAACCTGTCACCTACTCTTATCGCCATTATTCATTGTTACAAGGTTGAACTCACCTCTTCAAACAACTCTAAACTGTATGTGTTGTCATCATCTGCAAAATATACGATCCCTTGCTGTGTGTTGTTTAAATTGAACATTTCCCGAAGCCACCTCAGTGCCAGGTTTCTTTGCATTGTTCCACGTGGGAAACGAGGATCCCGAATATCCCCTCTCAACTTGTAACTGCGTGGTGTTTCTACATTCAAGTGTGTGTAGTTAAGGCCCGTCTCCTTGAGGAGTCGGGTCACCAGTGTTGTTCTTCTCTGTGCGTCTTCCACCACTATCCAGTGGAGGTTGGGCACGTGAAGTAAGGTGTTAGCAACCCTCGTCAGTTCTGCCTTCTGTACAGGCCTGCTGTAAGTTGGTGTGATGACATGAATTGTGGGGAGGATATCTGACCAGGGAGGAGGCCGTGTATAAACATACTCTGTCCTGATCACCTCCACGATATCCTTATCTGATGGACAATATTCCTTGGAGCCTGATGACTGACCAAGGTCTCGGTGGTTGCCATTCTCACTCCCATCATCTGAAAAAAAATGACAAATCTTAGTTCTGTTTTTGTAAACTTTACACTGACTGAAAACATTTTTGGCCTTGATTTCTTCTTGGTAATTGCCTTCTGTCTTTTGCTAACAGTAAGGAAGAGCTCAGGCTCCATCACTAGATGGCGCTCCACATTACTCCATCTGCTGATTGCATCGTGTGCCTGTGCAATATAATATAATATATAGTGATTACACTTGCATTTATGTAGCATATTATCAGGTCAAAACAAATCAAAGTACGTTTACAAAGGAATACTTTTGAAATGCAACTACTGATAGCTGTAGCTATTCTGCACAAAGAGATGATTGAAATTAAATGAATAGCACTTTGCTTTAGTGGTATTGACCTGCCCATCAGGAGAATTCGATGCTCTTCTTTTAATAATGCTATAGGAGGTTTAAGATCAACCAAACCAATCAGATTGGGCTTTTTAGAAAAGTGCCTTATTGACTCATCCAGAGATTGGAACCCCTGACAGTGTAGCACTCAGTCTGTACCGCACAGCAGTGTCAGCTCACTTCATGTGCTCAAGCACCAGTGCGGGACTGAAGGCATAACCTTCTGATCCAACGGAGCCAAGCTGGCACACACAATGATGTGTCCAATACATTCCTAGTTCAGAAGTGTAAAAGGTAAAGTGTGCAGGGACATGGATCCACAATCACAATTGTGCATCTAGCTAATATCTGACTTCATTTTCACTCTCAATGGGAGGAACTGACTGAAGGTAGAGGGCTAGACCAAATGAAATAGGCGATAAAACAATGAGGGCAAGTCAACCTTGGCTTTGTGTAGTGAAAGCCTATAAATAATTACAGGACATCATTCAGACTAAATCCTCCACCTCCTTGATCAAGGACGGTCTGGATGTATTAAAAGGAGGGCTGAAAAACACATTGCTGTCAAAGCAGACACGTTTAATTTGTGTAAATATATGGAGTATCCCATTTACAGAGGATAGTTAACACGTTTTTTTTTACAATTATTTGTACAGTTGCTATATGTGTTCAAATAATTATACAAAATAATATTGCGTCTCCTCCATCACTAACACTGCTTGTCTGCAATTAAGCATCAACTGCTCTGTGACAATTATGCAAACTGCATGCATGGAGCATCCATTGGTTCATAGCTCAGGCACACTGTCCCAGGCAAGTATGAATTCCTACATTTTACCTCATATGTGGCATCTGGTAATGGGACTTTATACAAAGTGCATTTCCAACCTGGAGGAATGTGACTGACCAGAGCAGGTCTGTTATCTAGCAATGTAATATTGGCCAAGGTAATGTAATACTTTTATCAGTTGAAGGGCTGATTTAGATGCAGATCATAGAATCAAAGAAAGTTTATGGCAGAGAAAGAGGCCACTTGGTCCAGCCTGTCTGCACCGACCAAAATACGAGCCAGCCAGCCTAACCCTACTTTCCAGCATTTGGTCCCCACAATTTTTAAATGAGTTGAGGGTTTCTGCCTTTACTACCCTTTCAGGCAAATTCCAGACCTCTACAACCTTTGAGTGAAAAAAAAATCCTCATCTCCCCTCTAATCCTTATACCAATCACTTTAAATCTATGCCCCTTAGTCATTGACCTCTCTGCTAAAATAAATAGGCCCTTCCCATCCACTGCTTCCAGGTCCCTCACAATTCTGCACATCTCAATCAAATCTCCCCTCAGCTTCCTCTGTTCCAAGTAGAACAACCCCAGGCTACCCAAACTTTCCTCATAGCTGCAATTTTCCAGTCCTGGCAACATCCTTGTAAATCTCCTCGGTACACTCTCTAGTGCAATTACATCCTTACTGTAATGAGGCTACCTGAACTGCACACAGTACTCAATTTGTGGCCTAGCTAATATTTTATATAGTTCCAGCATAACCTCCCTGCTCTCATGTTCTATGCATTGGCTAATAAAAGAGAGGATTCCATATGCATTCTTAACCACTTTATCAACCTGCTACCTCCTGGGTATCTATGGACATTCACTCCAAGGTCCCTCACTTCCTCTATACCTCTCAGCATCCTCCTTTTATTGTGTAATCTTTTGCCTTATCTGACATCCCCAAATGCATCACCTCATACTTCTCTGGGTTGAATTCCATTTGGCATTTTTCTACCTGCCTGACCAGTCCATTGATATTTTCCTAGCAACCCTCCTCGCTATCAATTGCACTGCCAATTTTTATGTCATCTGCAAGCTCCTTCATGCACATTATAAAATTTCCATTCCTCATACTTGACATTCAAATATTGGAGAGACATTCATTTAGAAAATACACTTGAAGAGAGATTGATAGAAATTAGATTTGATTGTTACCTCCATTCAAGAGGCTAACCAAAACTTTAAATACTCTGGTTATATCTATGACATAATTAATATCCCCAAGGGAAATTGCAAAATAGGTGACAGTCACATGGCAGCAAAATCAATTGCTATGCAGTTTCAACCTGTTTTTGTGTAGGGCAATTAACTATTTTTCATACAACTCCAGACCAGACATTTACTGAAGAATTAATATGTTTTATTTATTCGGAATGTGGATCTCTGTGTGGGGGCTGGTTAGCTCAGTTGGCTAGCATATGGTTCAGGGTAATGCCAATAGTACAGGTTCGATACCCAGTCTGGCTGAGGTAGATTTGGGAACTGCCTTGTCTCCCTGCCCCGAGATTGGAGGGCAATGGCAAACCACCACTGACAAAACCTACCAAGAAAGTAGTTCAGGATGAAACATAAGCAGACAATGAGCTAAGGACCTGTCTTCAGGCAGAGCACTCATGAATGGATGTTGATGCACGTATCAAACAGGTATAACATGAGTAACCGAGACCATCGAATAGCAGCAACTGAAGAGTCAAAGGATGTTTTGCAAAAAAGTGTTGTGCAGCTATTTAAACCTCATGATATTGCACAAACTGCACTCAGGACGAAGGTAAGATTTAATTGCATCTGTAAATTCATTGTAAGCAATGCATAGGTCCCATATATTCAGAAGCCAGAATAGTCTTCATTACTTTAAAGCTACTAAATAATGTGGAGTCCTATGGGATTAACAGGCAGGTTTTGGGTTGGATAAGAACTGGTGGAATTCTCAAAGAGAGAAGAGAATCTTTCTCAATGGTAGTGTTCTGTGTGTAGGCTGGTTATTAGTGGAGTCCCACAATGATTATTATTAGGGCTGATGCTCTTCACCATCTTTATCAATGATCTGGATGACAGCATCAGGAGAACTGTTCACAAATTTGCAGATGCACAAAATTGTGTTCAGGTGTAAGGACCTTAGATGAGAAAAAAAGTTGGGTGCCCAATGGTAGAAAGAGCTGGGTATTACAGTGCATGAGTTTTTGAAGATTCATGACCAATGCCGTGAGACTATTGCAAAAGCAAGTGGAATGTTAGAAAATATTTCCAAGATAATTAAATAAATACTAGGAAATACTAATCCGTTCCTGTTCACAGTCTCGGTCTGGTCTCACCTAAAACACTGAGGTGGGATTTCCACAGGGGTTCCCTCAGGCGTTTGCCGCAACTCCCTAAGTTCTTCTAGGATTTTTTATCTCTGATATTTTGCTTCTCCTGGGAGATTCACTGGTTTTTGGAGGGGATGAGGATTATGTTGAACTGAAGTCACACTTTCTGACAGTATAGGACAGGATGATGGGTCAGGCTCCTTTTCACCTGTCCGTGTTTTTTAATACCCTTTCATCTACCAGAGTTTTGGCCACACTGCTGTCCCCTTTTCTTCAGTTGTGAATACTTGACTGGTTCTGATTAATTTTCTAATTAACTCTGTCGCACACTGATGATCTGTTATTTATGTTCCAATGTCTTTAGTTGCATTCACTCTCCAATTGTACCTCCTTATTCATATTCACCTCAATCCCTCATTTTATTAACCTGTCAATGGCTTGATACTTTCAGCTTTTCTGTATCTTGGATGGAGCACAAAGAGGGAAGTCCAGCTGGGAAGATCTCACCTACTGGACCTGTTTGATCTTCCTTACAATAATTTAAGCAGAAGAAAAATTCAGTGGATCCTTTTAGTGGAATGTGACCAAATTTCCTTAATGACCAGGCAGGCAGTAGAGACAAAAATCCACCCACTAGATTATGTATAAGAAAATAATTCAGAACAACTGAAAAAGTTTATTTTAGAAAAAAATCCATACAAAATTCAACAATATGTCTATAATGGCTTCAGTTTATAAATGTTCCATCAACTGTTTCAATTTTTAATCTAAACAAAAAATAATGGATATTTAACACCTCTTGATTACCCAGAAAAGGTATTGCAATATTAGCATTTGCAGAACATTACGTTGTATGCTATTTTAGTGGATGGGTTACAATATGTGGTTAATGCCTCTTTTAACATAACAGACAGAGGGATGAGGGGCATGGATAGGGTGGATAGGGAGCAGCTGTTCCCCTCAGTCACAAGGGGACATAAGTTCAAGGTGAGGGGCAGGAGGTTTAGGGGGAATGTGAGGAAAAACTTTTTTACCCAGAGGGTGGTGACAGTCTGGAATGCGCTGCCTGGGAGGGTGGTGAAAGCAGGTTGCCTCATATCCTTTAAAAAGTACCCGGTTGAGCACTTGGCACGTCATAACATTCAAGGTTATGGGCCAAGTGTTGGTAAATGGGATTAGGTAGGAATGTCAGGTGTTTCTCACGTGTCAGTGCAGACTCGATGGGCTGAAGGGCCTCTTCTGCACTGTGATTCTGTGATGTCATATGAACACTATAACTGTTTGCCTTCTCATTTTGCATCTTTCAACTTCTATTTTTCAGGTTCTGAGATTTCTACATCTGAAGGACATTATGGAGCATCTTTCTTCGTGTTTCTCTAAAGAACTATTTTAAAAACAATGAACATTTTGGGGAGCCCGTGAGCCTGGTCATCACTTACCCTTTCTCAGGGCCAGCAGAGGCGAGATGGTGTTTTGGTGCCAAACTGTAATAAGCAGAGTCCAGGGTAAAACAATCAATACAATTGCGAGGATGTCTCGTCTCTTCGGCATCTCCAGGGTTGGTCCTACATTTCTTCATCACCTACCACAAACCCCATAAGGTCAGAACGACAGTACATTCAACAGACAGTAGAGTTCAAAATGTTCTACACAAGATATTCTGACTTTACACACTCTTTTATGGAAGACTTTGATTACAACAGCGCGTATTCCTGGGTGGCAAGATGTTGTTTAACTAGTTTTGGGACAAATCATAGTAAGGTGATGGGGCATAGTCTTCCACCCACACTTTCCATGTGTTGCATTATTGGTTTCGGCTATGCTGTCTTGTGTAAGCTGAGAGTTTGGGTTAAAGGGAGCTCAAAGAACAACTTCAGGCATTTCCAGTGATCAGTACAGCGAAGCAGTGACAAGCTTTAGGAGATGGTTGCTCTCTTGCCCCCTCAATGATGTGTTGACTTGGAGAAAATTCCTTGGGAAGGAGGTGGGGAGGCTGCTAGTGGGAAGAAGTGGTGGTGCAGTCTCAACCTCTATAAATCAATGCAGGCAAGGTATTCTAACTCAGGAGAGTCTGTGCTTTCTGGGTGTATTATTCTCAGGTATTAGGTGACGATGATGTCTCATAATTTTCAATCTTGGATTCTCTTGACATGATTATAAATAAATGGTTTAATAAGAGTGCCTGAATGTTGGTTTTACGGATTGTTTAGGTGAGCTAACATATATACAATATGTGCAACATAATACACAAGCAAAATATTGTGGATGCTGGAACTTTAAAATAAAAACAGAAAATGTTGGAAAAGCTCGGTAGGTCTGACAGATTTGGTTGAGGAAGAAACAGAGTTAATAGAGCCCTGACAAAAGGTCATTGACCCAAAACATTAACCCCGTCTTTCTGTCTCCATGGGTGTTGTTCCTCAGCGTCAGAATCTCAGATCTCAGGCACTAGCACCACTGTTCTGTGGAATCACATTACTCATCTGCAGAAGTAGACTTTTCTCACAGTCTATTTATTGAAAATAAGTAGCATTTTATAATGTGTACAGGATTCTAGGTTTATAACTGCAAAGCTTGGACACTGAGATATATACTGGAGTGCAGAGATTAGCCTGTGCTGCAAACTGTATTAACAATGTACTGTTTCACCAGCTCAGTGGTAACCTTGTATCCTATCTCATTTGTAATGATTGATGAAGAAAAATAAAACTCATGCTTAATTAAACCCAACCAATTCATCTCAAAAATAGAAGATTTTAACACCTCTGTCAGTATTATTAGAATTTTATACAGTGTTGTGCTATGAAAATGACAAAAGCAATTCAGTTTTTAGAAAAACTTTTCTGGAATATGTTCAGAGCCAAGGAAAGATTGGCTCACCTACTGCCCTCATTCCTTTTCTAGTGGTTGTTATTATAAGTGTGAGTGAATGTACAAAACAGAAGGAGGTCACTCAGCCTTTCATTCCTGTCATAATTCTCTGAAAGGGCTCCAATGCCTGTGCTCTCTCCAGGCTCTTTAAATTTCTGTGCAAGGAAAAATGACAGCATCTTGAGCTCAGTGAGAGTCTCAAACGTAACATGAATGGCCAAACACTTCAGTATTCAGATGCTAAAAGAATCAAGAGATAGGGGAAAGGTGGGCTGAGGAAGAAGGTCAGTCAAATCTGACTGAGTGGTGGAGCAGGCTCATGAGGCAGTATGGTTAACTCCTTCTCCTATTCCTTATTTTCTGATGTTCGTATCATCTGGGGCTTTTTTTTGGTGGTGTTATTAAGTGAAGTGAAGTTAATGGAGTCTTTCATTGTTACCTGAGTCTGCAAAACAAGTAGGTGGGGGATTGGTTTAACATCTCATGCACCTCTGACAATGCAGCACTCTGTAGTGTCACATTTACTTATCTGGGTCTGCAGTGGAGACAAAGTGACACCAATTAATAGAAAATGTATTATATTACATGCTATGTCACACTGAAATGGGATTATTATGAGCTCTGGGGATTGGTGAAGCAGTTTTTGATCAGCTTATTGAAATGGAAATCTTCCCACTGTCTTTAGCAAAGGCAACAGAAATTGTTTGTTGCATGGGATGTGTACTTGATAGGCTTTGCCATAACAAGGTTCCCCTATAATTAGTCTGTGCATTGCAAGTGATGGTTTTAATTGACTTTGACTTTATTTAATGAGAAAGTAATTTTGAGGTGTTAAAGAGAGATTGTCATCTCACTGGGGATGTTTTGGTTATAAAAGCAAGATTTCTTTTTCAATTCCCGGAGAAGCCAAAAACAGGAATCCAGCTCAAAGATTGTTACACAAACTATACAGCAATAGATGCTATTTCTGTTGTACTGTGAAGATTCACCTTGTACTTTTAAAGTGAAACTTCGAGGTACATTTTCTTAACACTGCAACTGGCAGGGAGTCGTGCCTGCTGAGAGTATTGCAAATTCAGATATGTAGTGCCTATTAGTTCTCAATCATGTTGGTTTTATGTGCTCTCTTGCTGTAATCAAGTCTCTCCACCAGATGTGCCAAGTCAGAAAATCAACCTTTTCATTTCAATTGACATCATCTAATTTTATAAATCATGCTTCACGATATCATGTCGCTCCACTCTGTATTAAAGAGATAAATTATGTTCCAAGACAGATCCTGTTTACCATGGTTACGGTACGCAATGCAGACTTTTTGTGTTGATTGAATATTGAAGCAATGGGCAGAAGAGTTTAGTCAAAGTTGAATGGTTTGATGATTGAGTCTGATCTTTGCTGGTACAAACAAGGGCAATGATTACAAGAAAGCTGGCAGACGATAGGGACCATTCTACATTTTGTCATTTCTGACCATTTTTACCACAGGAGGATCTCTAACATAGAATTATTATTATTACTGAAACAGGCCATTTAGCCCACTGAGGCAATGCCATTGTTTACTCTCTGCACAAACCACCTCTCATCTTTATTTATCTAACTCAATCATCATATCCTACTATTTCTCTCACCCTCATGTATTTATCTACCTTCCTTTTAAATGCATCTTTATCTCAACTACTCCAGGTGGTTCCACAATCTAATCATTCTCTGGTTTCTCTTGAATTTCTTATTGAATTTATTAGTGACTACCTTATATTTATAACTCACTGGTGTTGATCTCGCTATGTTTCTCTATATTTACCTTATCAAACACCTTCATAATTCTAAAGACACCTATTTTCCTTTTCTCGAGAAAGGAGCGTCAGCCCATTCAGTCTTTCATGATAGTTAGAACCTCTCAGTGCTGGTCCCATCCTTGTAAATCTTCATTGCACATTGGATAATACTAATAAGATATAACTGTCAGGAAAGACAAACAAGGCTTGGTTTGATTTATATTAAAATATTACTTTTAATTGAAATGTTGTTCTCAAGTAGTTAAATGTTCTATACAGGAAGCCTGGAATATATGTAAAACTAGAAGAACCAGCACATGGAGTGGTGCTACTGAGTCATTAACTCATTCCGGATAAGAGATTGTGTGAGCTATCTCTGCTATCATTGCTCATTATGCTGTAGTGATGTTATTAATTTGAGAAACAACAGGAGATAATTTCAAAGGGAGCCTCTACCCGGAGGCCTAGTAACTAGTTTAATTGGCAGCCCTATTGGCCAACACAGAGGCAGAGAGGGAATAAGGGGCCAAACTGCAGGTTTGCTGTCCAGCGAGGAACAAAGTACAATAAACACATGGCCTGGTGTCAGTTCCAGGAGATTTGCTGCAAGAAAGAGGCAGCCAGACTGAGTCCAGGTCCTATTTCCTTAAGATAGACTCTGTCAAATTCAGATAAATAGCTGAGTGAAAAAGTGGATCTTTAGCCTACAAATAGGGACATGGTGGCATGGTATTTCTTGTTGTTCTCAGGGGTCAAGTGCAATGGGATACAGCAAAAATGTTCACTTAAGAATTGCAAAACAAACAAATTAATTGTTAATTTGAAGTGAGCCGGGATGTGGAGGCTAATTCATTAGCTTCCAAAGAGCTGGCATAGGCACATTGGGCTGAGTGGCCTCCTTCAGTGATGTATGGTTCCACGGACTTATGTTTAGCCTTGTCTCATTGAAGTGTGAATCAGTCTGTCTTTGAAAATATTAGAGTGGCGCATATGTGAGCTTATAAATAACCATTTTATTTAACAAAAGACTTAATTGTTATGGACCTGGCTAACCCTTAGGCCATCTCTGCCCCTGCGTCAGCTCACCTCCTTATGTGGATTGGTATCAAATTTTGTCTGATTACATTTCTGTCAAGTGCCTTTGGATATTATTACTATGCTAAAGGTGCTATATAAATGCAATTGCTGTTGATAGCATATGCTATTTTATGACAAGAAATTAAGCAGTAAATGTAAAGTCTCATTGTAAGTGACATGGGAAGCATTTATGGGAGTGACTGGAAATGCTGAACCTGAGAAAATATCGAAAGCAGGCCGGAAATTTGAAACACTACACATTATTGTTGTAGTGGTGGTGGAGAGTTATAAACAATTTCTGCCCAGGGGATACTCTAACTCAATCTGGATTCCATTGGAAAGAGCAGACTTGCCACTAGCTGTAAGTAGATGCTTCCCCATTAGCAAGCTTCTAAGATCCATTTTTGAAGACTCACTCAGCATCAAACATATCAAGCCACCCACTGACCATGAAAGGAAAAAGATTCCCACTGATATGAACACTTGTAATTTTACCTTTCGCCAACCACCCCCCCACCCCACCACCCCCCCCACCCCCACCCCCCACCCCACCAGCGCCCCCCCCACTCTACCACTGCAATCTCAACCCCACGTTCGTGCTTCACTATTCCCCAGAAACCAAGATCAAACAAAATAATCAAACAATCAGTTATACACCGCTGATTTAAGGGCGAGTAGTAGTCCATTAAGAGCTGCTGTGCTGCCTGATTTCACCTCTCCCCCTTCCTCCCAATGAATCACATTGTAGGTTAGCCCTCCCTCATTAAAAAATTTAAACAGTGAATTTTGGAGGGATTGTCAATCACTGAGGCCATCACAGTTCAAGCCTAAACCTCTCCTCATTCGGTGTCCAAACTCAAACTTCCCTCATTCTCAGAAGCCCTCACAGATCAGAAATGATACTGCCTCTCTAAAACAACAGGAGTAGCACAATTTCAAATTGCTACCTTTCCTCTGGGTAAGATTTCCTCCTTACACTCTGCGATACAATTACAATTCAGTTCTTATATAAGTGATTTTACTACTTCATTAGATACAGTGCACAGAGAAATTCTGTCTCTTCCTCCCCAAGGGTCATTTTATTCAAATGTACATTTATCGCTTGAGACTAGGAACTGGAGTGAACTAGAACATAGGCTGGAACTCTATGATACTCAAAGGAAACCTCTTAAGAGAGTAACTTTCTTTCCTTAATCGTCCATTAGTTCATGTAATTTTCAGCAGTCAACAGAATAGTTCAGCCAAACAGTGCCTGATGAAATGGCCTCTGCAGGAATTTTGTCCAAAGCTGTGATTCCCATAAGCAAATCCTTTCTGTGGCTTGTGAGCTAAAATTGGGTTATGCAGCCACACTTAACTTGCCTGCATATGAAGCAAATAATAGCATATTACTTTTCATCCTGCCAAAATTGACTCTTTACGTAACTTTGGCTAAAAGCATTAGCTGTACTATTCGCCATAGCAACATTCTTGTGTCACATAAAAATCCACCCAGAAAGAGGCACCTTCTCCCAAGTAAACACAACAAACAATTCAAAGAGTTCCAATTTCTTCATTATGTACTCCATTGAACCTTGCCATTTTTTGTGACCAAACTAATGGAAATGCTGGCACTTCCAAAGAACTAAATAAAAAATGCACTAGGGCTTTCCATTACGACAGCGCGTGTAGTCTTTAAACAATGGCCCGTGCTTCCTGGAGGTGACACCAGCACTTTTTGCAGGGGAGACTTTCAGCGATACACACTGACGTCAAATGAGTCAAAAGGATTGATACTAGTGTCAATCATGGACTTACGACCATTTGTATCACTCCATGTCTAAAACTTATCTGTAGCAGAAAATAGCAGTAAAGTTACACAAGGAAGTGTAAAGTAGTCCATTGCCTGAGGATCGGTATCAAATTTTGCCTGTTTACACTTCTGTGAAGTGTTGATATTTTTATTATGTTAATGGTGCTACATAAATTCAAGTTGTTGTTGGGTCATGCTATTTTATGACTAGATATTAGGCAGGAAAGGTAAAGTGTCATTGTAAGCCACATGGGAGCCATTTACGGGAGTGACCAGAAATGCTGAATCTGAGAAAATATTGAGAGCTGACCGGAAATTTGAAACCCTACACATTACTGTTGATGGTGGCCTACAAAGCATTAATTAACAATTTGTGTTGTAGCCAATGAACTGCTAGTTCAGCACACTTATCAGTAACAACCATGTACATGTGTATCACATCGCTGCATAAAATTAAATAACAGACTTTGAATCAAAATTAAAACAACCTCAGCAATCAATATTACAAACAGGCTTGTGGCAGTGCACAGAAGTGCCAAGCATACCTCCCTCAGGCAAATGCAACAGACCTATCATTCCCTGCACATTGTTTGTTCGATGTGGAATAGCATTGGCTATTTCCCAGTTTTCTAATGGCACAACTGTACCGAGACAAAATTTCCATAAAAGTTTTTTTGCATCAATGTTAATTTATACACCTGCACAAATGCACATTGGTACCCAACACTGATTCTTCCTTTCTCAAATTGCCAACTTTCACTTGCATTTTATCATATTTCGTCTGTGTAAGAGTCGAATCATTCTGTATATGACAGGCCACAGCGAAGCAATATACTGCAGGTTTAATGTGGAGACATTTTTAAAACTATAATAGGATTATTCCTATCACGTTTCAAAATATCAAATTAGTTCTTGTTTGCTTTGATGCTTTTCAACCATACACAGCAAACTGTGTAATATATTCTAAAATTCAGCTCAGCAATCTTCAATCAGTGAACCATGAATCTTGAAATGTCATTGATTCATCATTGAATCAATCAGTCATTCTGTTAATCACCCTCACAATTCTCGCCAATTGTTCTCTCTTATAACTTATAACTACAATATTGGTACAAAGTTTCCTTGAATATGTTGGCTTAGAAATTGGATTGCACTGTGCCTTTTTTATGGGGGTTAAAACAGAGGCTGAAGTGTCCAAATTGGCATGCACTCATTCTGCACCGGGAAACAACGCTTGTCAAGTTAGTAAGGGCCCCTCAACATCATTCAGGAACGTAGCTGAAAACAGTGCTAGGCCCATTTTAAGCTAAACCAAGGGCCTTGTCTATATTGGATTGCATGTGACCACAGTACCAAACCATTGGAGGCTGCCACAAAAAAGGTAATTGAAAAAAGGTTACATCCCCAAATTCTCTGGCACATCCCAGTCTCTCCCCAGTCCTGGCCTCACTAGCTGAGTGCCAGTAACCCTGCCAATCGACTTTCCTCTTCTTCACACCCAAAGTCCTGCCCGATGTGATGAGGTTGACATCTCCAACATGCCAGTCACATCCTGTTGTCTCATGAGAACCAACTTGGGCATAAGTCACTTTCTAAGCCTCTCTCTCTGAATCTTTTCCTCACAAATCTTTTTAACGTTGTACTTGTAAAAATCCAGCCACTATTATTGAGGCCTTAAAATATTATTCTGCATAATTTTTCAGGGAGAGAGTATGGTCACTGAAAAAATATATAGGACAGAATTTAGCTGGGCGGGTGGGTGCACGCCCAACCCAACCCCAAATGTGAAATGATGGGCGTTGGCGTCGACCGAGCGTGCCAATGTCAACACTTAGTCTTGCAATATTTTGGTTGGTGGGCGTGTTCCAGAGCCATCAGCTAGCCTGCCAGCAATTAAAAGGCCTACTAAGGCCATTGAGTTATCAATAGCCCTGAATTTTTCACTAGCCGTTTAACACAACAGTTGACTGGGAGGCGAAAAGGCCAAGCGGCCTTTGCATTTTTTTGGAAACCTCATCCACAGACAGGATGAGATTTCCAAAAGCAAATACCCGTGAAATAAAAAGTTTATTTTTTAAATTAAAAACATGTCCCTGCTCATGTGACAGAGGGGACATGTTTTATTAAATTTTTCTGATGCTTAATAATGTCCTCAATATTTTCTTCATCACCCTCAGGGAGATTATTCAGTGCTCTTTCATTCTTTCTGGATAAAGAAAGCATTAATTTTTTGCATCCTCATGTGTGAAATGCGCGCTAGGCCTGCTCACACTCCTCCCACCCCTCAGCGTTGCCACTTGCGTATCACGCTGGGCAGGCCTTAATTGGCCCGCTTGCATAAAATCGCGGTGCGTTGTGGATCGCGGGCAGCGGTCGACTTCCTGACCACCCCCACCGATCCCGCACGCCAAGGGCAAAATTCTGCCTATGTATTTCTTCTGGGAATTATGAATGAATTTTTCACAATGATCTCACTGTACAGGGGTTCACACCTGAATATTTTACTTGCCTGTTCTCTCAAGAAGATTGACTGTAATGACTCAGAAATTAGTCAATGTCTCTGCCATTTTTTTGCTTTTTTTCATTTTACAAATCTTATTTAGACCTTGAGGCTGATCTTTTGAGGGCCCTCAGCAGTAATATGGGTGAGATGGGGCTTGGGGAATTGTGTAAGGGTTCATTAAAGCCCCTGAATAATATTATAATTTATGTTAAGAATTCACTAATGCTCTTTTCTAGTTTTATTTTATTGGGCATGTGCATAAATCTCTATTTTTTAAGGTAATTGGCAAAAGAACCAGGGGTGAAATGAGGAGCATGTTTTTGCTCAGTGAAGCAAGGACCAGGATTTTCCAGCCCTGTGGTGGGTGGGACCCTCTGCGGGCAAAGCGGTGCCCCAGCCAGAAGCCCATTGACCTGTGGTGGGTCCGGAAGGTCCTGGCAGCCGGCGGGTGTGGAAAATCCCGCCCATGAACTGTAATGCACTGCTAGAAAGGACAGTGAATTCAGATTCAGCTGTAACTTTCCAAAAGAAATTGGATAAATATTTGAAGGGCTAGGGTGGAAGGGCAGGCAAGTCACATTCTGAATATAGCATCAGCACCAAAATGAACTGGATAAAGAAAGCATTAATTTTTTGCGTCCTCATGAGCAGAATGAATGGTCTCTCCTCTCACGACAGCACTCTGATATACCATGGCCTCTCTCATCAAATACAGATTGCATACGGATCACTCACCAAATCAAGAAAAGCACCCATTCTGCAACATGCACTTTGCCATAATAACATTTTTGGATGGCTGCCAAAGTTAGCAATAAGTATTGACTCTAGAATCATGGAATAGTTACAGTACAGAAAGAGGCCATTCAGTCCTTCATGTCTGATTCAGATGCTCGTAGGACAGACCTGACATGTTCAGTCTGTGGAGGCCTTTGTTGCTTGTAGCAATTTTAGTTTTAATGGCTTGTTATCTACTTCAGAAATATCGAGGTCCAGAAAACACAGCTCGACACGTTGTTCGAATGCAATAAACTCAGATAGGATATCTGTTGCCTTCCAATTGAGGGTTGGAAATCTTGTCTTCATTTTTTACTTTTTTGCAGGATTTTTAATGCTACCTTGAGCTTTTAACGGCTATGCAAGATTCTGCCAGCTCTTTTAGAGTTAATGTAGCTCTGAATTGTTGTACCTTTACTGGTCATAGGTTACTGCTTGACTTTAATGGTGGTGCTGTTGAGCTGTTTCTGATTTTTTACCGGTTGACTCTAAGCTTCTCCCACAAAGCGCTGATTTAGGTTGGAAAGTAACTGCAGGACTTCAAAACTCAAAGCAAGTAGTGAGGAAAGCTTTTTACAGGCTTCTTTTAGCTGCTAGGAGCTGTTACTGGATAGATTCTTCTTCCCAGACCAGCCTACAGTGTTTATCTTCAGCAGTAAAGAGTTCTCCTGTCCGTGAGCTCTTAAAGCGAGAGCAGCTGGAGTCTGCTGTTTGAGTTCTGTTCAAACTCAGCTCAAACTTTGCAGCAGATAGACTTTAACTATTTAAGCTCTCAGATCTAGCTGTCAACCTGAATGAAATTAGACGTTTTCTGTGGAACTGTGGGTCTGACCTGCCTTCAGACAAAGCACAGAAGGAGAAGCACTGGTGAGCCTTTTACTTCAACTGCGGCAGTCCCCAAAGTGATGACACCCCATGATAATATCAGTAGGTAATTTTAACAACAATGTGTTGGGCTCTAATTCAGTGCAAAATTGAATCCCAGTGTTGTTTTACATTCATGATTATCCTATCCTCTATAGTTCTGGTACTGGTAATTTTAGATCATGAACTCTCCTCCATCCCCACCCCCTTTCCGATCCTCCCCCCCTTTTTTCCAATAATTTATACAGATTTTTTTCCCACCTATTTCCATTATTTTTAAATGTATTTCCATCCATTGTTTTATCTCTACCTTTTAGCCTTTTTTGATTCCTTCACCCCACCCCACCCCCCCACCTCCCCCCCCCCAACCCCTTAAACCAGCTTATATTTCACCTCTCTTCTATTTTTACTTAAGTTCTGTTGAAGGGTCATTCGGACTCGAAACGTTAACTGTGTTCCTCTCCGCAGATGCTGCCAGACCTGCTGAGTTTTTGCAGGTATTTTTGTTTTAGTTCTGGTACTTGTTGTTTTGTCCAGAAGGTGGTGAGTGTCAAGGAGGTATTCTTCTGAGGCTGGAGACACATGCACACTGAAACATAAAGACACACACACACTCATACATACACATGTACACATGCTCACAAGAAACTTATACACACATGCACTCACCCACCCAGTCATTCGTATATAAACACAAATGCACATACAGATGTATACACACACTCACACAAACTTATACACACATATACTCACACACATTCACATTCATATATACACACAAACTCACACTCATACACATATACTTGCACACATACATGCAAACATACATACACGTGCACACACACAGTCATACACACCCACAATCATACATGCACTCATATACATACACACCCACACTGGTACACATCCAATACTGGCACAAAGCGATGCTGTGAGATAGGGATATGAAGAATACTGGGCACAACCCAACTGACCTAACCCCAGACCCTGTAAAAACACTGAGGAAACACGACAGCAGAGATGAAAATGCTTCAAACTGGGAGTAAGGAGCCAGTAATTTACTTATTTCTAATTAATGATATGAAACTTTTTTATCCATATTGTACTCTTTTTCTCCTTTTTATTGCGGTATATGTGGAGTTAAAAACAAGATTCATTCATGGCAAATCTTAAAGCTTGTTTGGATATATCTGTGTGTTCCTGTAACATTTGTTTAAATAGAACTGAAGGTAAAATTCTAACAAAATGATGTAGCTTGGGTCACAACCAACTATAATTATAATAGATAATCCTTAAAAAATAAACTGTAGAAGCAATCAGCCAACATATTTGGTGTTAATCAGAACATCCTGATAGCTAGTATATCAGTTGCTGTAATTTAAATTCATGAAATAATCTTGAAACTAAAAGCATATTTTATTTCTAAGAAGCATGGGAGCAAGTGATTAAAGCCAAGCCTGCAATGATTGCTCACTGAACTGATGTTTCACTGCTTCCCTGTTTCACTGGAGAGATTCACCACCCACAGGGTTTCTGATCCATACAGATCAGGGAAAGCCATGCCAGATCCTTGGTGTATGATGACAGGCCAGCTAGTTGCAAGGATGCTTTAATTGGCGTGTATGGTCTGGAACAATCAAAGGGAAAATCAGCTGAGAATCATGATCCATTACAACCTGCCACATAGTGTGCATGTCTGGAAAGCAGGTGAGGAAAGGGAAAGTCTGGGTTTGATGCCTTCAGGGGTTCAACATCTTGCCAGGAGTCGCTTCTTTCCCCAGGCATGAAGAATGATTACTTGGGCACAGACTCAGGTAAAAGATTCAGCATCACTGGTTAAAGAAACAGAGAGAAATTGGAGAGAGAAAGAGATGAGTGATCTTCGATCTCTCATGGTCTGGGCTTATATTAATATGATTATAATTGATTTCCAAAACAAAAACATGCTGAATTTTAGATAATAAATGGCTTGGGGTACTGAAGGCTCCTGCCACAAATTAATACTGAAATAAACAGAAAATACCTTACTAAAAGGGTCACTGATAAGCACAGGAAGATGTGGTAAATCAAAGAGTAGAGAAAGGACAAAAGAAAAAGGTATTAATGTGGGAAATGATAAACAGACTGTGACAAGAAGGGACAGAGAGTAGAGGGAATACAAATCCAAGGGTAAATCAGCAGATTAAGGCTAGAGGTTACAAAAATATTAAGAGGACAAAACTAAAGGCTCTGCATCTGAATGCATATAGCATTCAAAACAAAACAGATGAACTGAGAGTGCAAATAGAAATAAATAAGTACGATCTGATAGCCATTTAAAAGCATGGCGGCAGGATGACATAGATTGGGATCTGAATATTGAAGGGTACGTTACAATTAGGAAGGACAGGAAGCTAGGAAAAGGTAGAGGGGTGGCTCCATTAAATAATGATGGTATTAGTACATTAGAGAGAGATGACCTAAGTTCAAGAAACCAGAACATAGAAACAGGGGTTTGGGTAGAGATGAGAAATAATAAAGACCAGAAATCACTGTGGGAATGCTGTACAGGCCCCCTAACTAACTATACAGTAGGAAGGGGTACAAAGGAAGAAATAATGGGAGCTTGTCAGAAAGGTATGGCAATTATTATGGGGCATTTTAATCTGCTTATAGACTGGGAAAATCGGATAGGTAAAGGTAGCCTAGATGAGGAATTCATAGAATGTTTTTGGGTTAGTTTCTTAGAACAGCACATTCTGGCACCGCCCAGGCAGCAGGCTATACAAGACCTGCTATTGCGCAATGAAATAGGATTAAGTAATGACCTTATAATGAAGATACCCTTAGGCTGCAGCAATCATTATATGATTGAATTTTACATTAAATTTGAGGGAGAGGAGAGCAGGCCCAAGACTAGTATTTTAAATTTAAATAAGGGCGATTATGGGGGCAGGAAAGCAGAGCTAGTAAAAGTGAACCGGCAACTTAGGTTAAGGGATAGTTCAATAGAGATGCAGTGGTGAAGAGGACATAAAGGGACATAGATAGGTTAGGTGGATGGGCAAAGGCCTGGCAAATGGAGTATAACCTTGGGAAGTGTGAAATTGTTCATTTTGGCAGGAAAAGTAAAAAAGCTTATTATCTAAATGGTGAGAGATTGCAGAGCTCTGAGATACAGAGGGAACTAGGGATCCTAGATCATGATTCACAAAGGGCTAGTATGCAGATAAGTTAATTAGGAAAGCTCATTGAATATTATCATTTATTGCAAGGGGAATTGAATACATAAGTAGAGAGGTCATACTTCAATTATATAGGCATTGATGAGACGACATCTAGAGTACCATGTACAGTATTGGCCTCCTTATTTAAGGAAGGATATAAATGCGTCAAAAACAGTTCACAGAAGGTTTACTAAGCTAATACCTGGATTGCACAGGTTGTCTTATGAGGACAGGCTGGACAGGCTGGGCTTTTACCCACTGGAGTTTCAAGAGTAAGAGGTGACTTGATTGAAATATATAAGATCCTGAGGGGTCTTGACAAAGTCGATTGGGAGAGGATGTTTCCTCTTGTGGGAGAATCTAGTACAAGGAGCCACTGTTTAAAAATAAGGGGACACCCATTTAGGACAGAGATGAGGAGAATTTTTTTGTCCCTCATAGAATTGTGAATCTTTGGAACTCTCTTTCTCAAAAGGCAGTGGAAGCAGAGCCTTTGAATATTTTTAATGCAGAGGTAGATAGATTGATTTACTTCAATTGGAGATCCGTCATTTGTATTATTTAATAGTTATTAACAAGATTGTCCCTTTCTAAGTGCCAGCCATGCCTCAGTGGTTGCATTCTTGCCTCTGATTCAGAGGATTGTGGGCCTCGCTGCAGACTTCAGTACATAATGTATTTTGACACTCCAGTGCAGTACTAAGAGAGAACTGCACTGTTGGAGCTGCCATCTTTCAGCTGAGATATCTGGCCTCTCATGTGGATGTAAAAGATCCCATGGCACAAAATGATGAGTAGGGGAATTTGTCTCAGTGACCTGTCCAATATTTATCCTTAGCCAACATTACAATAAACAAATTATCTGGTCATCATCACATTCCTGTTTGTGGAAGTTGCTGTGCACAAATTTGTTGGCACATTTCCAACATTTCAACAGTGACTACACTTCAAAATGATTTAATTGGCTGTCAAGTGCATTGGGATATCCAAAAGTCTTGAAAGGTATTATATAAAGGCACGAATGACAGCAACAATATAAGGGTTAAAGGCAAGAATTACTCACAAAGACATTTCAAATTGATTCATTTAAATGTCAACCACTCTTAACTATGTGACAAATGAGTTGTAAGAAACTAAAGGATAGACAAGGTGTTAATTTCCTCTAGTAAAATAACGATTAAAGTCAATGTTGTATCCTACAAATACAGTTGCTCCTATGATGTCGGGCTGAGGTACATTTTGGCACAGAGTAGAAGGACTTGTACCTGTGATGTACCTGTCAGTGTTTGATGTAGAGTCCTGGTACAAAATGGCAAAATATTTTTTGTTCCCCAGGACAAACTTCCTCACCTCAATGAACATTCCTTCTTCCCCTCAAAAAGAATGAATTCTAAGTGCATAAAATGTAAAGGATGGGATCAACTAGATGGCTTGCGTGTGGTTCAAAATACCACCAACAGTGCAGGTCTGGTTCCTGTTCTGGCTGAGTTACATTTGGGGCCTGCTCTTTGCCCTGCCCCTGGGAGTGGAAGACAATGGCAAACCACCATTGGAAAAACCAGCCAAGGAAACAGCTCAAGGTGAAGCATCAGCAGACCTGCCTTCAGGCAGAGCACAAACAGACTTGATTAAAAGTGAAAGGACAGGTACATAAGAACATGGATTTGTTTTTGTAATGGGTCAATTATACTGTCGTTTGTCAATGCAATATATTATGATTCTAATTTCAGGTGCTAATCTCAATGAGATCTGAATTTTGACCAATGGAGCCAGCCAACTCCGAGAAGGAAGGCACCATTGGGAAAGTAGTTGATAGCAGCTATAGTATAATTGCTGACACATTACAATATAATTCTACAGTATGTTTACATCTAATGCCAAGTAACTCCATAATGATTAACTTTCTGATGTTAACTAGAGTAGTTGAATTGTCTCCTTCATTAGATTTCAAAAGTTAGCAATATTCTAAACAATGAAAAAAAGTGTTTCTGTACCTTTATGTTGTACAAGTACAATGCATCACAGCTGGCAGTATAACCCTCTGCATACACCAGCCTAAGTACAATGCATCACAGCTGGCAGTATAACCCTCTGCATACACCAGCCTAAGTACAATGCATCACAGCTGGCAGTATAACCCTCTGCATACACCAGCCTAAGTACAATGCATCACAGCTGGCAGTATAACCCTCTGCATACACCAGCCTAAGTACAATGCATCACAGCTGGCAGTATAACCCTCTGCATACACCAGCCTAAGTACAATGCATCACAGCTGGCAGTATAACCCTCTGCGTACACCAGCCTAAAGCAGGTGTTTGCCAAAACGTACTTTAAGTATAATAGAAACATATTTTTCCCTTGTGAAAATACAACTATAAAGTTCTATAATTTTTTTAACCTTGACAAAATACTTAATTTTTCTATGTTCTAATTTACTAAAGAATAAATTAGTGAATATCACATTTAAAGTAAGAAGTCATTGGGCAGGATTTTCAGGCAGGCACGGGGGGACCAGCCAGTGTGAATCGCACGCTGAGAGACTCAGCACTGCTGGGGTAGGGGTTTGGAGGAGGGTGAGCGCTGAACTCAGCACGGGCGCTGGGGAGCAGGCAATGAAAGCTTCCTGAAGGCAGAGAGCTGCCTCAAGGAGCTGAAGAATTTTAAACCATGAAATAAAGATGTGGAAATGCAGGAAAAAATGTCCACACATCAGACTTCCTCACATATTCTGTCAAAATATTTTTATTTTTAAAAATTAATATTGGAAACCTCATCCTACACAACCTCAAAAATCCAAAGGCCACTTGGCCGATTCACCCGCCAGCCATAATGTCGGGCGGGAGCAGCAAAAAATTGCACTTAATTAATACATTAATAACCGTAATAGGCCTCTCAATTTCTGGTGGATGCGCTGCTGACTATCGTGCGCAGCCGCTGACTGAAATATCATGCAAGTGCGCGATGATGTCAGGACAGTCGCCCAACGTCATCACGTGCTATTTCACACCTGATCGGGTCAGGCGAGCGCCTGCCTGCAGAATGTAACATTCTGCCCATTAAAACCTTCTCAATTTTTTAATATTTGTTCAGGGGATGTGAGCCTCTCTGCCTAGGTCAGCATTTATTGCCCATCCCTAATTGTCATTGAGAAGGTGGTGAAGAGCTGCTATCTTAAACCATTGCAGGCCATGTGGTGTAGGTTCATCCACAGTGCTGTTAGGAAGGGAGTTCCAGGATTTTGACCTGGCAGTGATGGAAGGCCACTATAATTCCAAGTCAGAATGGTGCAGGGCTTGGAGGGGAACTTGTAGGTGGTTGCGTTCCCATGCATCTGTTGCCCTTGTCCTTCTACATGATAGTCACAGGTTTGAAAGGTGCTGTCCAAGGAGCCTTGGTGATTTGCTGCAGTTCCTCTTGTAGAGGGTACACACTGCTGCCACTGTGTGTAGGTGGTGAAAGAAGTGAATGTTGAAGGTGGTGAATGTGGTGCCAATCAAGCAGACTGCTTTGTTCTGGATGGTGTCGAGTTTTTTTAATGTTGTTGGAGCTGCACTCATCCAGGCAAGTGGAGAATATTCCATCACACTCTTGTGCCTTGCAGATAGTGGGCATGCTTTGGGGTGTCAGGAGGTAAGTTACTCCCTCACAGAATTATCAGCCTCTGATCTGGTCTTGTAGCCACAGTATTTATATGCTGGTCCCGTTCATTTTCTGGTCAATGGTAACTCCCAGAATGTGGATTGTGGGGGATTTCAGTGATGGTAATGCCATTGAATGTCAAGGGGAGATGGCTGGATTCTCTCCTGTGGGCGATGGTCATTGTCTGGTACTTATGTGGCAGGAATGTTACTTACCACTTCTCAGCCCAAGTCTGAATGTTGTCCAATGTTTAGACAATTCTTTCATATAATTAATATAATGCAGAAGCTTTTAGCTAACAGCCCCAACCCACACAACAGATAAGGGAACGTCTTGACATACAAGACAAAATGTAGAGATTTGAACATCCATTTGATTTTAGTCCAGCAATTCATTTTCTCCCAAAGTCCCAAAGAACATTTAAAATTACATTATGAATGATATATGTTGGTGAGATCAAATGCACTTATTTGTACTTCTCACACACAAATTTCATTTTTATTTTAGCATCAGTGCTGCAGGCCTTCAGGGAAGCGCAGACCCTGTACCTGCCACAGGTAATTACACTGAATTTAAACACCGTGAGTATTCGTAATGCATCAGCAATATAATTCCGAGCAGTATCATCTCTAGCCTTTGGACTTCTTAGCCTTCAGCACGTTCTTATAAATTATCTTGCTGTATAAATTATGGGAAATTAAATAGTACAAAGAGTTTTTCAGCCCATTTAAAACTAAGAGAGGATTTCAATTTGAACACTTTATTGGAAATAGACACAAACAAGATCGAAAGATGTGATGAGGAACTCTGATCCTTAGCAATTTTTTTCTCCCTCTCTAGCTTTCCTCATGGGAATCCTTAACATTGTTTTATTTAATTATTCTGCTATTGAAAGGTTATGGTAACATTTATAAAACCAAATGAAACACCTGAAATGTCAGAGAGTATAACTTTTTCATTTATTAAGAGATGATAAATGAACAAATGGGGAGGATCCACCATCTATGGTTAACTAAAAAAGTTAAAAACAGCATCAAACTTAAAGAAAAAGCATTTAATTGTGCAAAGACGGGTGGCAGGTCAGAAGATTGGAAAGAATATAAAGAACAGCAAAGAATGGCAAAAAAATGAATAAGGAGGGAAAAATCAGAGTACGAGAGAAAGCTAGCTAGTAATATAAAGACGGATAGTAAGAGTTTCTATAGATATTTAAATAAGAAAAGAGTTAACAAAGTGAGTGTTGGTCCTATAGAAAATGCATCTGGGGAATTGATAATGGAAAATAAGGAGATGGCGGATGAATTAAACAGATATTTTGCATCGGTCTTCACTACAGGACTCAAGTAACATCCCAGAAATAGCTGTAAATCAGGAAATGGAAGGGAAAGGAACATGGCATTGAGCAAATTGTTGGGGCTGTGGCCTGACAAATCCCCGGGTCCTGATGGACTTCACTCTGAGGTCTTAAAAGAAGTGGCTAGTGAGATAGTTGATGCATTGGTTTTAATTTTCCAAAATTCCTTCAATTCAGGAAGGTTCCATTAAATTGGAAAGTAGCAAATGTAACTCACTTATTGTAAAAGAGAGGGAGACAGAAAGCCGGAAACTATAGGCCAGTTAGCCTAACATCTGTCATAGGGAAAATGTTAGAAGCTATTTGTAATAAATTTGGTGTACCAGACAAGTTTCTTGTAAGAAACAGTTAACTTTATTTACAGAGCTCCTGAAGAAGCTACATGCTTGAACCCAGTCCATGATTAGAAAGCTCTGCCCCTAAGATCACCCGTGCCTAGGGCTGATTCGTCAGTACAATCACATGATCCCTGAAATAGTATAAAAGGTTTTACTTAAAATCCTACACTATTATTAAAGTTGTTATAGCAGGGCACTTAGAAAAATTCAAGGCAATCAGGCATTTTTGTGAAAGGGAAGCCATGTTTCACCAGTTTAGTGGAGTTCTTTGAAGGGGTCACTTGTGCTGTGGATAAAGGGGAATTGGTGGATGTACTGTACTTAGATTTCCAGAAGGCATTTGATAAGGTGCCACATCAAAGGTTATTGCAGAAAATAAAAGCTCATGGTATAGGGTGATAACATATTGGCATGGATAGAAGAATGGCTAACTAACAGGAAGTAGTTGGCAGGATGTGACAAGTGGTATGCCACCGGGATCAGTGTTAGGGACTCAACCTTTTACAATTTATATGTGACTTGGATGAAGGGACCGAAAGAATGGTTGTTAAATTTGCTGACGACACAAACATAGTTAGGAAAGTAAGAAAGAGGACATTAGGAGGCTACAAAGTGACAATGGTAGGTTCAGTGAGTGGGCAAAGACCTGGCAAATAGAGTATAATGTGGGCAAATGTGAAATTGTTCATTTTGGCAGGAAGAATAAAAAAGAAGCTTATTATCTAAATGGTGAGAGATTGCAGAGCTCTGAGATTCGGAGGGATCTGGGTATCCTAGTGTATGAATCACAAAAGGCTAGTATGCAGGTGCAGCAAGTAATAAGGGGAGCTCATAGAATGTTATCATTTATTATGAGGGGAATTGATTACAAAAGTAGGGAGATTATGTTTCGGTTGTACAGAGCACTGGTGAAACCACATCTGGAGTAGTATTCGCCGCCTTATTTAAGGAAAGATGTAAGTGCATCAGAAACAGTTCAGAGAAGGTTTACTAGACAAATACCAGAAATGGGCAGGTTGTCTTATAAGGAAAAGTTGGACAGACTAGGCTTGTATCCACTGGAGTTTAGAAGAGTAAGAGGCGACTTGATCGAACATTTAAGATCCTGAAGAGTCTTGACCTGGTGGATGTGGAGAGGATGTTTCCTCTTGTGGGAGAATTTAGAACTAGGGATCACCGTTTTAAAATATGGGGAAAAATGTTCCCCCTGTTGAAGGGGAAGAGCAGGAGTGGGCGCAAGCAGGCAGGCTCCCGATTGGTGGCCCTGGTCGGAGGCGTGCTGCCATTTTATGTGGGCGGGCCAATAAGGTGAGTGAAGGGCGCACAGATCTCCCTGAGGCAAAGTGCTGCCTCAGGGAGATCGAATCCGTTTTGAAACTTTTAATAAAGGAGTTAAAAAATGTTCTCTGCCGTGTCCCCTCACGTGACACTGTCACATGAGTTGGGACACGTCCATAACTTTTATTGCAACCTTTCATTAAAATTTAAAAACCCTCATGAAGCCTCATTCCGCCTGTGGATGAGGTTTGATGCTTTTTCACAAACCCACCTGGGCTCGCGGCCTGCCTGCCAACCTTATGGCTGGATGGGCAGGTCCGTTAATGAGCTGAATTGGTTTCTTTAATGGCCTTAATAGGCCGTGGACAGGTGGGCGGACACGCAGCTGGCCTGAAAATGTAAACGACGCAGGGTGATGTCAGGAGTTCCACCTGATGTTACCCTGCATCATTTTACATGTTGGCATGTGGGTCCCACATGCTGACGGAAAAACTCTGCCTACGGGTTCGTTCGTTTAAAACAGAGATGAGGAGAATTTTTTCTATCAGAGGTTTGTAAGTCATTTGATCTCTGTTCTTCCAAAGATGGTGGAAGCAGAGGCTTTGAGTATTTTTAAAGCAGAGTTAGATAGGTTCTTGATTAGCAAGAGGGGTGAAAGGTTATCGGGGATAGGCAGGAAATTGTGGGGCTGAGCTTACAATCAGATCAGCCCTGGTCTTATCGAATGGTGGAGTGGGCTCTAGTGGCCCGGTAGCCTAGTCCTGCTCCTAATTTGTATGTTCGTATGTTCATTTGCACAAAGCGATTCACTTGGAGAAGGAGGATTCCAGCCATAATCAGGAATATAGACAGGACAATCTCCATCTGAATATGGTCAGTGCAACTCTTGGCCTCAGGCCCTTATCCCAGTTAGTAACAATCTTGTCTCTGAGTCAGAAGGACATGGGTTTAAACTTTCCTCTAGAGACTTGACCATATAATCTAGGCTGACACTTCAGTGCAGTATTAAGGAGTGCTGCACTGCCACAGGTGTTGTCTTTTGGCTGGGGCTTTAAACTGAGGCCCTGTCTGCCCTCCCAAATGAGGAAAATGCCGGTTTAGTGGAAATGTCACTGGATTAGTAATTCAAAAACTCAAAATAATGCTCTGGGGTCAAGAGCTCAAATCCCACCACAGCAGCTAGTGGGATTTAAATTCAATTAATGAATAATTGAATGTCTCATTAATGATGGCTGTGAAACTAACATCAATTGTCATAAAACCACGTCTGGTTCACTAAACCCCTTTAGAGAAGGAAATCTGCTGTCCTTCCCTTGTCTGGCCTACATGTGACTCCAGATCCACAGCAATAAGGTTGACTCTTAACTCCTCTCTGAAATGGCTGACCAAGCCACTCAATTCAAGGGCAATTAGGAATAGTCAGCAAATGCTGGCCTTGGCAGTGACACCCACATCCCAAGAAAGAGTAAATTTAAAAAAAAATGTACAAGATCCCGCAGCATTATTTCAAAGAATTGCAAGGTGTTCTCTTTCAATCCTGACCAGCATTTTTATCTGAACCAACATCAATAAAACACATTACCTGGTAAATGATCACATTGCTTTTTGTGAAATGTTGCCTTGTTTTTTAACATTATATAAATGACTGCACTTGTGAAGAGTTCTGAACAAATGTCCCTGATGACTCACAGCACATACATATCTGATCAAGAGATCTAGGGATCGACTCACAATTCACCACTTTATAATTTACCACTTCTAGTGATGGCTAGACAATCATGCAGATTGTGTATCAGATTTGTTCACCTCTTTTCCTGAATTTCCAGTATGGAATTGTGTCATTGCAAAGTTCTGTGCTCAGAACACAAAATGTTGAATATTTACCCAATAATCCTGCCCACGTGTTTGTGCCAAATTATCAGTGATGCTTTTACAAAGTTCCACTCAGACTGAATTGTGAATGGTGAGCAAAATTCAACACTCAGGAGATAGCATGGTGCTTCCAACAGTCCTTATGCTTTAGGGAAAAGCTTAATGCTATCAGCTGGAATTTTACCAGCCCAGTGGAAGTGGCTTTGGAGGTGGTGGTCACAGAAATTTAAAACGTAGAGTGTTGTGTTGGTTCCCAATGTTTGTTGACTCCATAAGCTTTGCCTGGAGGTGGGCTCCCAGTGCCAAAGGCTACTTGTCTGGCAGTGGTGGATAGCCAATTACAGTAACTAAAAGGGCTATTAGCCCCAATTCTGACACCACAATGATAGTTTATGAATGCACATTGGTTCCCCACAATATCAGAAGACCAGTAACACATTGGAGACAGTTTCACTGTGGGAGGTCAGAATTACAGCATATGGTTTTGCAGAATCATACAAATAAGTAGGAAGTTGTAATCAGCACATCTGCAGGCATTTGAAACTATTTCTGCTCCACGTTGATAGCTGAGATGGTGCTGGTCTCTATTCAAAGATGCTATTTGGACCTCCAGGCAAGCACCTGGGGAGGCGGTAGAGTAGTGGTATTGTCACTGGACTGGTAATCCAGAGACCCAGGGTAATTCTCTGGGGACCCGGGTTTGAATCCCACCGTGGCAGATGGTGGAATTAGAATTTGAAAAAAATCTGGAATTAAAAGTGTAACGTTGACCATGAAACCATTGCTGATTGTCATAAAAACCCATCTGGTTCACTAATATCACTAAGGAAATCTGCTGTCCTTATCTGGTCTGGCCTACATGTGACTCCAGGCCCACAGCAATGTGGTTGACTCTTAAATTCCCTCTGAACAAGGGCAATTAGGGATGGGTAATAAATGCTGACCTAGCCAGCGATGCCCATATCCCACGGATGAATAAAAAAACCCACCATTGTGTGGCACCCTCTTGCTCTCCGTCTGCCTGAGCAGTGCTCACCTTTCACAGTGGGACCCTCTGAATGGCCCTATCGAGTCTTTATGCCACTCGCCTTCCCTAATTGGATGGCAATCACAGAGGCGGCCTCCTGTAAAATTAGGCTGGCAGACACCTGAATCCCTGTGTCCAGTACTTGGACATTGTTCCAATGTAAAGATCCCAAGATTCGTTTCCCAATGCCTACAGGAAGATTCAACCCTTCAAGAGCAACATATTCATACAGATGTTTTGTTCCTGCTTGGCCTTCAACTAACAGAATTAACCGCAGGAAGAAAAGGAAAATGAAAACCAGTAAATGTGCAGATGTCTCCCTCTATAACATTTAAACTGCAGTAATAATTCAATGAATATAATTTCCTTTTAATTAACAAAGCAGAACCCTTTCCTGCAGCACTCAAGCACCTTCAATTATTCAGTCTTCCAGTTATTTATAGTTAGCCTAAAATTACCCAAAATATTGAAGCCGTGTGATAAAAAAAATTGGGCCAAAATTTGCTATCAAAATAATGGTGGGGCTAATGGCACTCACTGTTATCTAGGGGCAGAATTTCCCGGTAGGCGTGTGGGTGTGGGACCTGCACACCAACACATAAACTGACACAGGGTGACATCGGGGGGGTGTCCAGACATCACCCAGCATCATTTAGATTTTTGGCATGCAGCCGAATTGTCAAAGCCCCATTAAAGCCTGTTAACTACCGAATTGAGGTTGTTGTCAGGGCTGCCCGTCCAATCTTAATGCTGGTGGGCAGGCCGAGAGCCCAGGGGGGCTTCTGAAAAAACATGAAACCTCATCCACAGGCCGAATGAGGTTTCATGAGGGTTTTAAAAATGTTTATTAAGTTTTAACATTCAAATAGTTGACGTGTCCCAGCTCATGTGACTGTGTCGATATTTCTTTTCCTCTCCTTTCAGCACAGTTTTTAAGGCTGAAGTGATCTCCCTGAGGCAGCACTTTGCCTCAGGGGGATCTGTGGGCTTTTCCGCGCGTGCGTGCAGAGCTGCTCAGGGAAACCAGCCTCCCCCCCCCACCCATACAGGAAGCACATAGCGCTTCAGGGCGGACGTCACACTGGGGGCCTTAATTGGCCCGCCCATATAAAATGGTGGCATGCCCCCAGTTGGGGGCGTTCATTAGGAGCCCGCCCGCTCAGGGCCCGCTCTCCTGCACAACCACCCCCCCAATTCCCCCATTTGGTGGGGGGGGGGGGGTGGAATGCTGCCCCTAGGTGTAAATAGTAGAGCAACTTCAGGTAAGGAGCAGGTTAACTGTGAATATCAAGAAGTTACCATCTAAGTTGTGCCCCTCCATTTTGCAAAAATTGCATTTCGTTGTCTGGATTACCATGGCCACACACTGAATGCCATGAAATTGTCCATTGAACTAAATTCACCACGGATATTTATGACTAGTATTTAATCATGTAAGTTGCCTTTTAATGATGTGATCATTGTTAATTGCTCCCAATCAACCTCTCTGGCACTGAAAGTTAACTATTACAATGGTGGTCTCATTCCTTCAGGATTTGAATTTTTGGTGGAGATTTTAAGAAAAGTTAAAACTTAACTTTATTTCTTACCTTTCCTTTCTATCTATCCCTCCCTATCCCTCTCTGTCTCTTACTCTCTCTCTCTCTCTCTGTCTCTCTGGTGCCTATCATTGTATCTCTGAGCTGGCGACCACTACCTTTGAAAAATGGCCTGCGGAAGAATCTCACACTGATTTTATCAGCGCTGCCACAGAGGGGAATCAGGCATCTCCTCACAGCTCTGTAACTTAGATCAGAAATGGGGAAGTAGGAGATTCGACGTATGTCCTCCAGTATCCATGGCAACATCTGCTGGTGAATCAATGCAATGCAGAACTGTGCCAGTTTTCACTTGCTGTTGATAATACTCTTGAAGGTCTGAGAAATCTAGTGCACAGTCTCACAGTGCTCAGATATGGAACTAATCCACTGCCAACTGCAGAAATCACTTCTCAGAAATGGATGCCAAAGTTTGCAGGTGCAGGTCATCAATTGGGCGCGATGACCTCCATGCTTAAGTTTCTGATACTTGGTCTCATTATGCAAAGCTATGTACTAAATCATAAAATTTCTTCAGTAATGTGTTTGGAGATTGGTCTCCTATTTAGGTATAAATTATATGATGTAGTTTCCCTAGAGATACTAGGTGGCAATGATGGGGAAAGGAGTATGTCTATAATTTTCTTAAAACCCCAACTTCCAATCCATTTTTATAATATGTAACGAATAACAATATGTAATAGTACTAACTGAAACATGGCTGTCAAATAAATATTCTAGGTTTAAACATAATCAGAAAGGATAGGGAAGGAAGAAGGGCTTGTGGAATTGTTGTTCTCATTAAACATAGCAAATAAACTGGTAAGAGGATGTGTGGAGGACTTTATTCCGAACACTGTTTATGAAAAACCCAGTAAAAGAGGGAGTAATATTGGATCTAGTAGTTGGAAATGAACCAGAATAGATAATGGAGGTAAGCACAGGGGAACATCTAGGCAATAGCAATCACGTCATAATAAAGGTTTAAGGTAAAGGTTGAGAAGGGTGTAAGACAACAACCCAAGTAATAGATTGGATAATAGCAAATTGTAAGAGAATCTGAATAGAACTAGGGAAAGTAAACTTGAAAAAATACTGACAAATAAATAGAATAGCAGTGTAAAACATTTCAAATGGTGATCAATGGCATCTACGTGAAATATAGTCCACCGAAGACTAGCCAGAAATGACACACCATGGATGAACGAAGAGCAAAATTGAAACTAAAGGAAAAGGCAGACTTGAGAGGGTGAAACAGCAAAAATAGAATGTTCAGAGAAGAAGCCAATAAAGTAATTTTGAGGACAAAGAAAAACTATAAAATAAAATTATCAAGAAATATAAAAAGAAATAGTAAAAATACTCGACAGGCACATAAAGAACAAAAGAAAAACCAGTTAGGGGTAGGACCAAAAATGTAATAAAATCATAGGTAATAATGGTGAATTGGCAGAAATATTAAATAATTAACTTGCTTTGATATTTACCAGGAAGACAAACATGGACATGATATTAGAAAAAGAGACCAAAAAAAAAGAATTTAAGATAGAAAATAGAGAGTTAATTGATAAACTAATCAAGCTCAGAGTGGGGGAAAACCCCTGGTAGATGGATTGCATCTGTGTATATAAGAATGTAGGAGACTGAACAAGCTTTAGAAAAAACAGATTGAAGAGTAACCTAATAATAGGCTCCACAAATATCCCCATCCTCAATGATGGGGGAGCCAGGACATCAGTGCAAAAGATAAGGCTGAAGCATTTGCCACAATCTTCAGCCAGAAGTGCTGAGTGGATGACCCACCTTGGCCTCCTCTGGGGGTCCCCAGCATCACAGATGCCAGTCTTCAGCCAATTCACTTCTGTTCACGTGATGTCAAGAAATGGCTGAAGGCAATGGATAGTGCAAAGGCTATGGGCCTTGACAATATTCCGACAATAATACTGAAGACTTGTGCTCCAGAACTTGCCACACCCCTAGCCAAGCTGTTCCAGTACAGCTACAACACTGGCGTCTACCCAGCTATGTAGAAATTTGCCCAGATACGTCCTGTACACAAAAAGCAGGACAAATCCAACCTGGCCAATTGCTGCCCTATCAGTCTACTCTCCATCATCAGTAACAAAATGGAAGGGGTCACCAACAGTGCTATCAAGCAGCACTTGCTTAGCAATAACCTGCTCACTGATGCCTAGTTTGGGTTATGCCAGAGTCACTCAGCTCCTGACTTCATTACAGCCATGGTTCAAACATGGACAAAAGAGCTGAAATCCCGAAGTGAGGTGGGAATGACTGCCCTTGACATCAAGGCCACACTTGACCCAGTGTGGCATCAAGGAGCCCTAGCAAAACAGGAGTCAATTGGAATCGTGGGAAAACTCTCCACTGGTTGGAGAGTCATACCTAGCACAAAGGAAGATAGTTGTGGTTGTTGGGGCTCAGTCATCTCAGCTCCAGGACATCACTGCAGGAGTTCCTCAGGGTAGTGTCCTAGGCCCAACCATCTTCAGCTGCTTCCTTCCTTCTATGACCTTCCTTCCATCATAAGGTCAGAAGTGGGGATGATTGCTGATTATTGCACAATGCTCAGAACCATTTGCAACTCCTCAGATGCTGAAACAGTCCATGTCCAAATGCAGCAAGACCTGGATAATATCCAGCTTTGGGCTGACAAGTGGCAAGGAACATTTACGCCTCACAAATGCCAGGCAATGAGCATCTCCAACAAGAGAATCTAACCATTGGCCCTTGACGTATAATGGCATTACCACCACTGACTCCCCCACTATCAACATTCTGGAGGTTATCATTGACTAGAAACTGAACAGGACTAGCCATATAAATACTGTGGCTACAAAAGCAAGTCAGAGGCTAGGAATCTGGCGACGAGTAACTCACTTCCTGATTCCTCAAAGCCTGTCCACCATCTACAAGGCACAAGTCAGGAGTGTGATGGAATACTCGCCACTTGTCTGGATGAGTGCAGCTCCCACAACACTGAGAAGCTGGACACCTTCCAGGACAAAGCTGTCCGCTTGATTGGCACCACATCCACAAACATTCACTCCCTCCACCACTGACGCACAGTAGCTGCAGTATATACCATTTAAAGATGCACTGCAGGAATTCACCAAAGGCTCCTTAGACAGCATCTTCCAAACACACTACCACTACCACCTAGAAGGACAAAGGCAGCAGTTACAGGGGAACACCACCACCTGGAGGTTCCCCTCCAAGTAACTCACCATCCTGACTTGGAAATATATTGCTATTCCTTCACTGTCGCTGGGTCAGAATCCTGGAACTCCCTTCCTAGTAGCACTGTGGGTGTACCTACACCACATGGACTGCAGCAGTTCAAGAAGGCAGCTCACCACCACCTTCTCAAGGGCAACTAGGGGTGGGCAATAAATGCTGGGCCCAGCCAGCGAAGACTACATCCTCTGAATTAATATAAAAAAAAAATGGTGACATAGTGATAAATCACTGAACTAGTAATCCAGAGGCCCAGGCTAATGTTCTGGGGACATGGGTTCAAATCTCACCACAGCATCTGGTGGAATTTAAACTGAATCTGGAACATAGAACTAGTCTGACCATGAAGCTATCAACGGTTGTTGTAAAGACCTACCTGCTTCACTAAGGCCTTACCCTGGTCTGGCCTACATGTGACTCCAGACCCACAGGAATATGGTTGACCTTTAACTGTCCTCTAAAATATTCGGCTGAAGGGCAATTAGGATGGGCAGCAACAAATGCTGGTTTTGCCAGTAATGCCTACAGACCATGAATGAATGAAGAAAAACGAGACATAGAGAAGATATTTCTACTTGCAGGAAAGACCAGAACTAGGGACTATAAATAACTTATAAATCCAATGGTGAATTCAGTGGAACTCTGTTCTAAAGAGTGATTATAATGTGAAACTTGCTACTATAAGGATTTGTTGCGGTGAATAGCATTGATATATTTAAGAGGCAGCTAGATAAATGTGGGGAAGATAGGAGTGAAACAATATGTTGCTAGGGTTTGATGAAGTTGGGTGAGACGAGACTTGTGCTGAGTATAAGCACTGGCATGAGCCTATTGGGCTGAATGGCCTGTATCTGTGTTCTAAGTACTATGTAATACAGAGTGTGATGTTGGAAGTTTGGCAAGTGGTGTGGAGGGGTAGGGGGTTCGGTGAAGAGGGGAAAGAGGCTCTCCTTTCTTTTTCTACCTTTTTCAGCCTCCAGTAGTTGATGAGTTTTCTTCCTTTCTCTCCAAGCTAGGATTCTACACTCAACTCATAAGCCAGTTGGTCAGTAAGTATCCACTGTGTGAAAATAACTGCATAATGAAAAAATGTAGAAGTTTTAAATAACCATTAACTACCTACAGGAGAAGGAGCTGATTAGTGAGTGCAGGTCTGTAATTCTAGATTCTACTAGCAACTGGCTTAAAAGTAAGGTATGACAGGCCAGCTTGGCCAAGTCGAATGCATGTCCTGTGATATGTGGGAAACCATACTTCACATTGCCTGGATGAACACATCACCAGTTGCAGAAACTTGAGAACTGGGTTTCTGAACTTGTGCGGCAGCTGGAGTCACTGTGATGCATCGGCGAGACTGAGGACTACATGGATAGCACGTTTAGGGTGGTGTTCATACCACAGGTTAGGAGCATGGGAGCAAAGAAGGAATGGATGACTTCCAGGGAGTCTAGGAGAACCAGGCAAGTAATGCAGGAGTCCTCTGAGACTCTCTCTCTCACAAACTGGTTTTCTCTAATGGACATTTCTCAGAGGTGCATGGCAAGAGGCAAGTTCAAGGCACCAGAGATGGTGCAGCTGCATGGGTGGGAGGGAAGAGTAGAAGTGAAAACGTGTAAGAGAATCAATAGTTAGGGGAATGGACAAACATTTCTGAGGTCATTAACATGAATCCAGAATAGTATGTTGCCTCCCTGGTGTCAGAGTCAAGAATATTACAGAATGGCTGCAGGGCATTCTTAAGAGGGAGGGTGAACAGCCAGAGGTCATTGTTCACATTGGTATCAATGACATAGGTGGAAAGAAGGATGAGGTCCTGAAAGCAGATTTTAGGGAGCTAAACAAGAAACTAAAAAGCAGGACCTCAGTGACACCCAGTGCCATGCACCAGTGGACATAGAGATAGGAGGTTAGAGCATGATGAATGTGTGGCTGGAGAGATGGTGTAGAAGGGAGGGCTTCAGAGTCCTGGGGCATTGAGACTGGTTCTGGGGAGGTGGGACCTGTGCAAGCTGGATGGTTTGCACCTCAATAAGGCTGGGACCAATATCCTTGCTGGGAGTTTTGCTAGTGCTGTTGGGCATGGTTTAAACTAGTTTGGCAGGGAGAATGGGAACCTGAGGGTAGACTCAGAAGGGGTAAAATCAGAAATGGAAATGGAAGACATAAGATTAGTGAGTGAGTCTGGAAAGCAAAGGGAACAAAGGATAGAACGTTTTAAAAGCAGTGCTGAAGCTTATATACTTCAATACAAAGAGTATAGTGAAACAAGCAGATGAGCTGAGGGCTCGGATAGAAACGTGGCAGTATGATATCGTAACTATTACAGAAACATGACTTAAAGAGGAACAGGAATAGTGGCCCAACATTCACAGTTACAGAGTTTTCAAATGAGATAGAGAGGGGGATAAAAAGGGAGGGGGTGACTATTTTGAAGAAGCATTTACAACTGTGAGGAGGGATGATAAGTTAGAAGGATCATCAATTGAGGCCATAAGGACTGAGCATAGGAACATAGAAGGGGCAGGCACACTTGCCTTAGAGGGAGTGCAGCAAAAGTTCACCATACTGATTTCTGGGAAGGCAGGATTGTTGTATGAGGAGAGGTTGGTCTGACTGGGCCTGTATTCACTGAGTTTAGAAGAATGAGAGGGGATCTCATTGAAACGTATAAAATACTAACGGGGCTGGACAGACTGGATGCAGGGGCGATGTTTCCTCTGGCTGGGGGGTCTAGAACAAGGGGTCACAGTCTCAAGATACGGGTAGGTTATTTACTGAGATGAGGAGAAGCCTCTTCGTTCAGAGGGTGGTGAACCTGTGGAATTATCTACCACAGGAGGCTGTGGAGGCCAAGTCACTGAATACATTTAAGGAGAAAATAGACCGATTTCTGGGCTCTAAAGGCACCAAGGGTTATGAGGAGAGAGTGTGGGAGAATAGCATTGAGATAGAGGATCAGCCATGAACATATTGAATGGCAGAGGAGGCTCGAAGGGCCAAATGACCTACTCCTGCTTCTATGTTTCTATGTTTCTACTGGGAGTGTACTATAGACCAGTCAGGGGGAGATAGAAGGGCAAATATATAAACACATCTCTGAGAAGTCCAAAAGCAATAGGACAGTAATAATAGGAGATTTTAACTAACCCAATATTAACTGGGATAGTTTTAGTGTGAAAGGAATGGAGGGAACAAAATTCTTAAGGTGCATTCAGGAAAATATTTTGGCCAGGATGTAGCAAGTCCAACAAGACAGGACATGGTTCTGGTCTTAGTTTTAGTTAATGAATCTGGCTAAGTGGAAGGGATAGCAATGTGATAGTGATCATAATTCAGTTAATTTTGACATAATTATGGAAAAGGACAAAGATAGAAATGGAGTTAAAGTTCTAAAGTAAGGCCAATTTTACTAAACTGAGAAGTGATTTAGCAAAAATGGACTGGAAACAGCTGCTTGAATATCAATCAATATCAGAACATTGGGAGGCATTCTAAGGGGAGATTCAAGGGGTTCTGAGTGAACATGTTCCCAGAAAAAAAAAGGGTGGGACAGCCAAATATACAGCCTCCTGGATGTCAAAGAGCTAACAGGGTAAGATAAGGCAGAAAAGGAAAGCTTAAGTCAGACACTGAAAACTCAAAACAGAATCCAAGAGGAGTATTGAACGTGAAGGGGTGAAATCAAAAGGGAAATTAGGAAAGCAAAGGGAAGGCATGAAAGAATATTATCCAGCAAAATCACAGAGAACCCAAAGATATCTTATGAATACATTAAGAGCAAGAGATAATTAAGGAAAGAGTAGGGCCCATAAAAGACCAAAAAGGTAACCCATGTGTAACGGTGGAAGATGTGGGCATGGTTCTTAATGAATGGGTGGGTATGATTCTTAATAAATACTTTGCGTCTGTCTTCCAAAAGAGAGAGACAATGCAGGCATTGTTGTTAAGGAGGAGGAATATGAAGTATTGGATGTGATAAACATAGGGAGCGAGGAAGTAATAAGGGGATTAGCATCCTTGAAAATGGATAAATCACCAGGGCTGGATGAAATGTACCCCAGGCTGTTAAAAGAAGCCAGCGGAAACACAATGGAAGGTCTGACCATCATTTTCCAATCCTCACTGGTTACAGGTTCGGTGCCGGAGAATTGGAGATCTGCTCACGTTGCACCTTTGCTTAAAAAGGGAGCGAGGATTACATTGATAATTACAGCCCGGTCAATTTAACCTCAGTAGTGGGCAAATTATTGGAACCAATTCTGAGAGGCAGGATAAACTGTCACTTAGAAAGGCGTGGATTAATAAAGAACAGTCAAAATTTAAGTCATGAATTTAAGAGGTCATGTTGGATTAAGTTGATTGAATTTTTTGAGGAAGTAACAGGAGGATTGATGAGCATAGTGCAGTTGGTGGGGTCCACATAGATTTTAGCAAGGCTTTTGACAAGGTTCCTCATGGCACACTGGTTAAAAGAAAATCCCATGGGATCCAGGGGAATGTAGCAGGCTGGATATAAAACTGGCTCAGTGGTAGGAAATTATCCATGGATGTTTTTGCAACTGAAAGGCTGTTGGGTTCCACAGGGCTCAGCAACAGGTTTCCTGCTTTTTGTTGTATATATTAATGATTTGGATGTAAATATAGGGGGAAATGGTCAAGAAGTTTGCAGGGGAAACAAGAACTGGTCGTGTGGTAGATAGCGAGGAAGGTTGCTGCAGACTGCAGGTCAGGTGGCCATAAAAGTGGCAAGTTAAATTCAAAACAGAGAAGAAGTGATGTATTTGGGGAGGTCAAACAAGGCAAAGGATTACATAATTAATGGTAGGATACTGAGAGGTGAAGAGGAAGTGAGGGACCTTGTCCACAGGTCCCTAAAGGTATCAGGACAAGTTGATAAGATGGTTAAGAAGGCATATGGAATCCTTTCATTTATTAGCTGAGACATAGAATATAAGAGCAGGGAGGTTATGCTGGAACCATATAAAACATTAGTTAGGCTATGACTTGAGTACTGTGTGCAGTTCGGGTCACCTCATTACAGTAAGGATGTAATTGCATTAGAGATGGTACAGAGGAGATTTACAAGGACTGGAAAATTGCAGCTATGAGGAAAGATTGGATAGACTGGGGTTGTTCTCCATGGAACAGAGGAGGCTGAGGGGAGATAAGATTGAGACAGAGTGGGCGGGAGAGGCCTATTTACCTTAGCAGAGAGGTCAGTGACTCGGGGACATAGATTTAAATTGATTGGTACAAGGATTAGAGGGGAGATGAGGAAATTTCTTTTCACCCAGAGGATGGTAGGATCTGGAACTCTGCCCAAAAAGTGGTAGCAGCAGAAAACCTCATCTCATTTAAAAAGTGCCTGGATGTGCACCTGCAGTGCCGTAACCTGCAGGGCTATGGGCCAAAGGCTGGGAAGTGAGATTAGGTTGGGTGTCTTTATTTTTTTCAGCCGGAGCAGACACAAGTGGCCTCTTTCTGTGCCACAAACTTTCTATGATTCTAATACTATATTAAGGATCTCTCATTTTCTTCCCCTTGAAGAGTTTCTGCCTCTTTCTAAACTGTGCATGGCTGACATCTTTCCTATTTTCCTCTTGACGGACTATTTCTTGCTGTTTCTTGACAGACCACAAGGAGGTGCATGAGAGCAGTCCAATGTGACTTGTCCTATAATTTCCCTCTAATGTTCGAAAGCACTCCAAATTCACTCAATGCTTCACTTTGACAGCACAGTTGAGAGCATAAAGCATGTTGTTTTTGGAATTCATGGACATTTGGGCTCAAACGTTCTGTCCTATCCAAAACAATGGGAAATATCTTTTACAAGAGAAATTACATTGTGGAAGAACTGACAATGTAGCAGAACCTGCTATCTGATCCAATCTAACTTAATTTCCTGTGTCATAAAATCAATAATACCCTTAGGCCTGTTGCCCTACATCACAGGGCTCAAAACCTTCACATCAAAGGGACGACCCACTGCAAGGGCAAGGAATGGAAATTCAACATCAACTCACTGTACAACATAAATTAAAATGGTAACAATAAAACCTGCTAGTGAATTAACCGTCAAGCAGTTGAGGAGCGTAAGACAGTCAAAATGATTGTCATTGGCTAGAGATCATCAACTTGATCACTTGACTGGATTACTTACAAGTGTCTATGGGCATAATCGTCCCAGATTTGCACTAGGTGTGGTAGCGGGTGGGTAAAATGATGTTTTACCTGTTGGCCATGATGGTGGTTTTCACGCTGTATCATCCCAAACCCGCCATATTATTTATGCATTCCTGGGAAACCCGCTGTATCCATGGTGAGTGGGCACTTAATTGCCTGCCAGCCCACAAACGTCTTAATTGCCTGCCAGCCCACAAACGTCTTGCCGCTGCATGATGCCGGGCGCCATAGTTAAAGTCCGGCCACGCACACATCTCAGTGCTTCCAGACCATCACTGCTGCACGGAAGACATGGCCCTGAAACTGAAGAAGATTGCAACCCCCAGGTTCAGCGACAGATCTCTCGAACGCCTTTTGGATGCTGTGGATTCCCACCGGGATGTCCTCTACCCCTGCTCTGGCCACAGGATGGGCAGCAACAGCACTAACCCGGCTTGGGAGGTGGTGGGAGTGGTGGTCAGTGCCAAAGGCCTTCAAAAGAGGACAGCCACCCAGTGCCGCAAGATGATGGATGATCTCCTCCGTTCCACCAGGGTAAGTTACTCGTTTCATCTCTCTTAACTCACACACTCACAAACCCATCACACACCCACAGGGCCTTCACTCACTGCCACTTCAAGGGACATCACCAAACACTCTCTTCACTCACTGCCATTGTCCTCATCCCATCCATGGGACCACTCATTCACCCACACAGGCCAGGCATACTTATCATCTGCCTGGCAGGCATCCTATTTACACTCTCTCCATCTCTATTCATGCAGGACAAGCTGCCATGTAACAAAAGGGAGAGGCCGCAGACCGGTGGAGAAATGCCCGAACTCAAGGTCCTCATGGACTTTGAAAACAGAGCCATCCAGCAGGCCGGCGAGGATCTGGACTAGTCCTGTTTTGACAGTGAGGGTCCATCAGTGCAACAACCATCAGATAACCATTCTGTGAGTGATGAGAAGTGTTTCACAGGCCACTGTGATGCGCTAATTATTTCCCCTTGCTTCTGCAGGCACATCTGCCACACAGCCGACACAGTCCATGACTCAGGGCCTCCAATCAAACCCTGAAGAAACCTCTGGAGAAGAATCTGGAGGCACCGTCCTTGAACTCCCATCACAGCGCTCACCCACACCCTCCACCAGCACAGGGACACACACCTCAGAGGCACTAGCTTTAGAATAGCCTTGTGATCACAATCTGGTGAACACATTGCACCATCCGATTCACAACAGATGGAGGCAGGGACCTCTGGGTTTCTGGCACTCGAAGGACTGCTGGAGGCCAGAACGTTGCTGAGTCCGAGTCAGATGACGAGCCTCTGGACTTGGTCATCTCAGAGTTGCTGGAGCTGCAAAGGCAAGCTCGGGAACATCAGGAATGGATGTCTGTTGCACTCCTCAGATTGCAAGGCACGATGGTGGAGTCCATCCGCCTTCAGGTTGAGGTGCTGGCACTCGCACGTTAATGCACCGTTGTCAACACTGGTAGGGTGGCGGCCGCCAAGGAGACCTTGGTCCAATATTTTGCTCCTGCACTGCTGCGTAGGCTCAACTCCATTGTTGATGCCATATTTGGCCTCCAACAGTGTGTATGCGAGCGGGGTGCTGGGCAGCTCGATCTCACTCCAGCTACCCCTGCCCATCAAGGAGTCATGTCCAAACCGGCATGCTGACATTGCAAAGGGCTGTGAGCATCTCCAGCAGTGACTGCTACATGGTCGGCTTTAGCGAGGAGATTGTACAACGTGAGCAGTCATCCAACTGTTCTGCCGTTCACTAAGATACTCATGAATTTGCAGGCTGTGCCAGATGGGGTGGGGGGTGCAGGGAACTTTGAAGCATTCGCTGGTGCTTTGGTGCCTCTGTGTTGCTTGAGTGGGGAAATAAGGGAGGAGCCCGATTCCAATCATATCAAGCGGCTACGCCTGAACTGTCTCAGTTGCGGAGGAATGGTAACTTTATACAGTTTTCCCTAATGCGTGTCCACTTCCCTCGGCCACCCTACCCCCCACCCTGAATGCTTGACTGCTATATTCAATGGTAGGGCTGCCCTTAACCCCCACTGCCACCAATCGCCTCAACGACAGGGCTGCCCTTAAACCCGACTCCCTGACGCCACTGAAACTCGAAGTCCAACAGGTGACCCTGGAAAGCACTGCACAACATTACTGTGTACTCATCTCTGAGGCCCCCTCAAAGTGCAGGCCAACAAGCTCACGCCTTTTAAGTGCTGCTGTGAAACACATCATTCTTGCTTTCCCACCAACGTGGATGGACGATTCAGCGAGGGGGGGCGGGGACAATTCCGGTGGGCTGGCCTGATAATGATTTGCGGATGAGGTTCAGGCGAGCAGACAATAGCGAACTGGTTTCCCTCCGTCATAAAAGGGATCGCGCCATATTGTCCACTCACGCCACCTATTATGCCCGATCCCAGCAGGCTCAGGAAATTTTTCGATTTTCTATGCAAATAACTGGGAATATAAATTGGGCGGTTTCTAGAATGTGGGTGCAATCTACAGCATCACTTTTACAAATTGATAATCTACAGCACTGAGCCATGCTGAAGTGTGATTCCATGTGTGGCAATGTCTTGGTCATCGTCCAAGGTTTTTTTTGTATGAATATGTTCAGTTGTGTATAAATTTATCTTGGGTGGAAGTGCAAAGTGGCCAATAAGAACAGAAAATTGAACTGAGGGCAGAACCTGCTGTTGATTTGCCAAATTATTGACAAAAACAGAATTACCTGGAAAAACTCAGCAGGTCTGGCAGCATCGGCGGAGAAGAAAAGAGTTGACATTTCGAGTCCTCATGACTCTTTGACAGAACTGTTGAACTTCCAGTTCTGTTGCAGGGTCATGAGGACTCGAAACGTCAACTCTTTTCTTCTCCGCCGATGCTGCCAGACCTGCTGAGTTTTTCCAGGTAATTCTGTTTTTGTTTTAGATTTCCAGCATCCGCAGTTTTTTGTTTTTATTTTTGCCAAATTATTAAATTGTGGGGACCTTCAAAAGTAAGTCTGATCCTGTCCTTGGCCAATAATGTCATAGGTGGACTTTTCAGCAACACTATAGCAATCAGGAGCAGGATTTTCTTCCTTTCTCTAGGGAAAAACATTTCCTCTGCTAAAAAAGAACAGCCTTGCATTTATACTGCACCTTTCACATGGTCAGGACATCCCAAAGCCTGTCACAAACAACAATTTCATGATTGAGGTGTCATTACTATTGTTATACAGGCACATGGCTCAGCAAAAATACATACACATTTTCTATCCACCATCTGAAACATTTACTTCTCCACCATCGACACACAGTAGCAGTAGTGTGTAACAGCTACAAAGTGCATTGCAGCAACTCACCAAGGCTCCTTAGACGACACCTTCCAAACTCATGACCTCTACCACCTAGAAGGACAAGGGCAGTAGATGCATGGGAACACCACCAACTGCAAATTCCCCTCCACGTCACTCACCATCCTGACTTGGAAATATTTTGCTGTTCCTTCACTGTCGCTGGGTCAAAATCCTGGAGCTCCCTTTTTAACAGCACTGTGGGTGTACCTACAGCACATGGACTGCAGTGGTTCAAGAAAGTGGCTCACCAACACCTTCTCAATTAAGGATGGGCAATAAATGCTGGCTTAGTCAGCGATACCCACATCCCATGAACAAATAGTTAAAAAAAAAAACACAAGGGTCTCACAAATATGAAAAGATTTAACGTAAGGTAATTGTTTTAGCTGGAATAATGAATGTTGGCTAGTAAACTGAGAGCATTATGAATTTCTTCACATAATGCCATGGTATGTTTTACATCCAGATAGCGGGTAGACATAGCCTTGGTTTAAGACCTCACCTGAAAGATAACATCAACAATGCCATGTACTGGGCAAAATATTAGTCTAGATTCTGTGCTTGAATCTGGAGGGTGGATTGATCTCACAACCCTTTGCCTCAGGTGAGAGTGCTGCCGACTGAGTCAAACAGCCACATCATCTCCTTTATCAAGCAATACAATTGGGGATTGAACCTGTGAGCTTTCCTGGCCTGTAAGAACATGACCAAACTAAGTGGTGAATTGGCCAGGCAAGCAGTTGGGGAGCTCCGTTTTAATAACAGGAATTATTGGAAGCAAGAAATGATTGAATCAGGTGAAACATGATAGCAAATAAATTGCAAATTTGATGCTGGCAAGGTGTCTGATAGCCAATAGATTAAAAAAAACCTCATTTTCATGGTAGATTATAAGAAAATGGGCTTGCACATTGACAAAATATACAACTCACAGAGAACCATCAAATGAGAAACAAATTGAATCTAATTATTAGAATTACTGAGGTTTACTGAATAATTGCAATTTTCCTGCTTATCTTGTATTTTGTAATTTTGAATTAATTTCTGAATAGTTTACACAAGTAGTATTTAATCATCAAAATCATATTATTAAGGAAAATTACACTATTAACAATATATTATGTGTTATTTGGTTTGACTGACAGAATTGTTAGGTAGGTTTCTAACACTGATGAAATAAATCTAGCAATTCAGAACATAACACTGGACATGTGCTACGTGTAATGTATTTTTAGCTAACCCAATAGGAACTCTTTTCCTAGAATAGAGACGTCTCTAGTACTTTTGGATCCCCTGGGGCAGCAATATGAAGCCCTGCAGCCCTCTGTTTCCTTCTGATGCACTATACCAAACATTTGTGTTGCATTACATCAGTGAGAGTTGGTGTTACACCAGCCTCAACTCAGATGTTTGGGCAATCTGTTTATGTTGAGTTTTTAATGGCGGCCAGTGGTTTCCTACCAATACCAACTTCAATTTGGCTGCCAGGGGAAAAAAGGCAATGATTTTGCTTCTGTGATTTGTTGGTGGTGAAATAGTTCCAGCTTTCGCCCATGGGTAATGCCCATTAAGAAGACACAACTACAGCGGGACCGGAAATTCCCGCCTGAAGTTAATGCACATTTGGCTCCTTCTCCAAATTTTCCGTCCCACCTGTGAGGGGACCAGCCTGGAAAATCCTGGCCAAAATGTTGTTCATCTGGTTTCTGTTGGTGTAACCTTGCTGTGTGTAAATTGGATGTCATGTTTCCACGTATCGCATTAGTGTTCATACTTCAACAGCACTCCGTTAGTTATTTTTGATTTGAGGGTGTGAAAGGTGCTACTTAAATGCAGGTTCTTTCTTTCACAATCACTGCACTTCAAGAAGCTCGTCAGTGTCTAAAACATTAACACGATAGGCAGAACGTTTACCTCGACGAGCAGGCGCACGCCCCACCCACTCGAACGTAAAATGATGTGTGTTGATGTTGGGCGAGCGTCCCGATGTCAACGCGCAGTCGTGTGATATTTCGTTCAGCGGGTACATGCCGGAGTTAGCAATGCACCTGCCGACAGTTAAAAGGCCTGTTAAGGCCAATTAAAAGATAATTAAAAGAAGTTTTTCACTTGAGTTTGGCAGGCAGGTGAAAAGGCCAACCGGCCTTTGCACTTTTTAAAAATAAAATTAAAATTTTAAAATTCAATTAATGACACAACCCTGCTCAGAGTCTCATGAAAGGACATGTTTTATAACATTTTTCTAATCTTAATTTACTTTTTAAAAATTGTTCATCTCCCTGAGTCAGCTCTGAGCCTCAGGGAGATTCTCAAGTGTGTACTTGTGCGTACGGGTGAAGTTCACGCTAGCCCCGCTTGCACTCACTCCCCCAGCCCTTCCCCGCACAGGCAGCACTGAGCATTGCTGCTCGCGTTTCACGCTGGGCGGGCCTTAATTGGCCCTTAACGGGTCAGCTTCACGCCTGCCGCCGGTCACCTTCCCCCACCGAGGCCGCCCGATAAGGGCTAAATTCTGCCCAATAACTTGCAAGGTACTACATAAATTACAAAGGTGTTATCGTTTTTTGGTTTTAACTCCAGTTTTCCATGCAAACAATTTATCTTTCAGCCGTATGCAATACAAATGTAAATGCAAAGGGGAAAACAAAAACAGAATTACCTGGAAAAACTGTCGAAGGGTCATGAGGACTCGAAACGTCAACTGTTTTCTTCTCTGCCGATGCTGCCAGACCTGCTGAGTTTTTCCAGGTAATTCTGTTTTTGTTTTAGATTTCCAGCATCCGCAGTTCTTTGTTTTTATCTTAATGCAAAGGGGAACCTCATTCTGCCTAACCCTTAGATTACACTGACTTCTCTCTCAATGATTCAAATGCCTGAATTTCCCTGTTTCAATTTAATTAAAATATATAGATGGCCTTTTTTGATCCCAGATCAGATTGATCTGTTGGTTTAAATTGCTAATGAATTCTTCAATGCAAATGGCAAAGAGGTTGTAACTCACCTAAAGGACTGTTTGCATGGAAACCTCTAAATTGAGTAAATCTTCATAAGATTTATCTTGTCAATTTTCCCCTATCCGATTTGTTTTGCTCCACATTCAGTAAAATGTATTTTATCAACATTTCTCAAATTGTACGTTTGAATGCCATTTAAATTTTAAAGTTTATTTTAAAAAACAGTTGAAAGAACTTTTGGTAGGCTCACTTTTAAATGTTACTTGAAGGAATTGTTTCAAAAGAATCATCGAGCACCGAAGGAGGCAATTGAGTCTATTGTGACCTTGCTGGCTTCTGGTAAGAACTAACCAGCCAGTTCCACTCCCCTGCTCTTTCCCCACGACTCTGCAAAGTTTTCCTTTCCAATTATATATCAATTAGATCCATTGGATGTTACTATTGAATCTGTTTCCTGCACCATTTCAGTATTCTGCGTACTTGTATAGAAACTAAATGGTGTACGAGAAGATGAAAACTATATCAATAACCAGAGCATTATCTTGCAAAGCTAAAAATATCATTTTGTGTCTTGTGCTAAATATCTTATTTGCCAAAGTGATTATGGTAATGTGGTAAGAAACTTCATTTCATTCAATTAGCAGATCAAGTGGAGTTATTACTAATCCATAGGTCATGGAGCTCTCTCTCTCTCTCGCTCTTTTCAGGTACTATGCCCTAAGACGGCATTGACGACCTCCATGTTAATCTTGCTCTGGAGGCATGAATTATCTTTGCTGGTGGTACATTCATCCAGTTCGCGAGGCTCTTTAGAAAGATCGTTCTTTGTCTACCTCGATCACTTTTATCAAAAATCTTTCTCATCAGCATCAGACTTTCTAACTCATGACTTCTTATTATGTGCCCTAGAAATTCCGACTGTCGCTTCCTGATCTTCATTAGCAGGTTCTTTTGGTCTCAGATTTTACTCCCACCTTTTCATTGGTAATGTGACTTGTCCAAGATATCTTCATTATTTATCTCAAAAACCACAACTCTGCAGCCTCAATTCTTCTCTGCTTTGCCTCACTAATAATCCAGCACCCACTTCCCTATGTGAAAATTGGTGTGCTGTAACATTCCTGGATTCTCAGGTTTTTTTTCATGGCTAATTTTGATTTGATCATAATCATTTTCATTCTTTGAAATGCATCTTTGGCCATTCCAATCCTTCGTCTTAATTCTTGGTGACACTTTCTGTCCGATATTAACATACTTCCTGGGTAACAACATTTGTCTACCTGTGTTACCCTTTCATTCCTCTCTGTGAACTTACATTCTGGTATGATTTTCCTTTTGGACACTACTAGACATATGGTTTCTTACAATTTATGCTCAGCCCTTTCTTCTCATTTTAATTCTATCCAAAATTTTTTGCAGTTGCCCTTCAAAGTCAGCAGTACGAATAGTGTCATCAGTGTATCTTATATTATTAAAGTTGTAACCTCCAACTATTTCTCTAGGAAGGTCCTCGATCTTTTTAAGAATATTTTCATTATACAATTTCAATAAATTTGGGGAGCTCGACAGGACATATTAATGAAAAGGTTGGGGACAAGGCCACTGACTGGAACTATTATTGAAACATTGACATATATATGGCTTTGCTTCTATTGTGCTAAACCTCAGAGGTTCACAACATGTTCTACTTGGCAAAAAATCTTAATCATGGAAAGGAAAACAATCACGTTTCACCAATTTCTTTTGACCTGGACGTAGAAATTTATAGGTGTCCATAATTACCTGAATTTGCCTATTTAGATTGCTTCCACATAGGGAGTATTTGAAATGGCCTGAAAGGCACAGGTCAGATTAGAGAACAATTCATCTTAGCAGCTAAATATCAAACTATGGACTACTCATGAGCAATGCCATGGGAGAGCAGTGGAGTTCAGAAAACAAACTAGAATTTACATGCCAATCATAATAGATGGGAGAAAAATTCTGCTCTATTACTTTCAAACCTGACCTGTCAAATGAAGGGAACTTCAGAGCAGAGGAAATCAGGCACATCAGTGACATTTCTCACGTGAATGGCTCCAGAATAGGGTTTCTTTAAACAGGAATTGGAGTGTAACAGTTCTCACTAAAAATGGGTCACTGTGCAGTTAAAACAAAGGCAGTCCAGCAGGAATTATAATGGCCCACGTTATGGCAGGACTCAAAAGCAGAGATCAAGAGGAATGTAATCACGGGCCTGAATCCCATAGTGCATCTCTTGTGTAAAATTCTATCATCTTTTCTGCCAATGCAGTAGGATTGATGAAATCTCCCCCAACTGCTAGAAGTTCACCGAAATCTTTATGGAGGCTTTTAATTTCAGGATTGGGGTGGACTTGGACAGGCTCAGTTGATGCCAGTCGAACACTCCATCTACAAGCAACACTGCAGATTGAGCAGAGACTGGAATTCTACTTGGTTCTGGATGCTGATGTGAAGCAGCCTGCCCAGTAACACTCAACCTCTGCTTCATTAGTCAATAACTGACAACCTCAGATCGATATCCAAGTAACAGCGAATGATCACTGGATTATAGAGCAATAAGGAAGAAACCAACACCACCCCATTCCTGCAAAAAAAACCCTTTTTCTCACTGAATAGCTATCAATCAGTTCACAAAATATTATAGCCCAAGCTAGCATGACCATTGGACTATCATTATTTTTTTTATTTCCTTTGATCTTTGAATAAAGTCTGTTTCTTTGATTCCTAAATAGGACAAGTTGAGGTATAATAAAGCTTATATTATGTTCTTTCCTTGCAAGCTGAAGGGATGTCAAATTCAATTCTACAGCTGAAATTGAAGCATTGTGGTGGTGATTAGATACAAGTTCATGTGTGTTCTGTACACAAACCTTAGCCAACACTTTGCCATCAACTAAATCAGCTGACAACGTTCTTGCTAAGGAATTTCCAGACCTGATCAAAAATCTGGTCAGATTAATTCTAATTTTCAGGCATTAACTACTATGGAGAACTAGTGCAGACATGATGGGCCAAATGGCCTCCTTCTATGCTGTAACAATTCTGTGATTTTGTGAACAGAACATGATTCCTTTTGAGGCTTTATGAAAACAAAATATATTTCTGGGAAGTCAGCATTTCAATAGAGAGAGCTGCATTCCTGTAATATTTCTATAGTGATGCTGTGGTGTTCCTGTAGTATCTCCATGTTGAGTCTGCTGTGTTTATATAAAGGATTCAAAGCAGAAGATTTATTGACATGTCTTCAATATTGGTTTTCCAAATGTGGGAGCAAGGAGAATTTCTTTGCTTATTTGATGGGATGAAGAGTATCACCATTGCATTTATCCAGATTGAGTCAAGGATCTGGAGAGAATATGCACAAAGTCCTTCCAGAGTACGGGAACAAGCCTAAGCTAAGACTATCGTTAAAGGTGTTCTGAGATGTGCTCTTCTATCTTGGAGCTTGGTTCTTAGACTATAGACATACTCTGGTATCTGCTTAACACCTGTTTATTAGTACTACAAATACATAGGTTACAGAGTAGGCATGTTGCTCCTAATCATATGATCCCAGCCTCTTTCTCTCGAATCTACCACATGACTAATTGATATCATCTAAGTCATATATTAGCATATCCCATCTGTTAACCCTTTTTACTACACCTCACTCCAAGAATGCTATCCTACTTTTTAACAACAATATGAAATTATGGGTGGGATTTTCCGATCCCATCAGTGTCAGGTATCATGGTGGGAGGGAGGGAAAATATTGAGGGAGTGCAAAAGTCAGGTCTATGTCAGTGCAAAAAGAGGCTGTAATCATCCCCTCCAGACTTTAATACTGCGCATGTTTCCCTCTGCGCCATGTCAGGGATGGCATTTGAATACCATGAGTGCTCATTATCAGGACAGCGCGGCGGAATCTTGCCCCCACGCTGGATTAAAGGACTGGTATGTTTCACAACCGGTTATAAGGGACCTGCATCTGGCAAACGGCATTTCACTCAGCACTTCGAGATAAGTTCGCCTACCTTACATTGCGCTTTGCTGGTGGCACCTCTGACTCCATGCCAGGCAGAATGATTTCAGGGTGGTTTCAGAGCCAAGATGCTACATACAAGACCAGCAGTAAGGCAGGGGTGGGTTGAAATGGCTGCAGGGCAAAGGCTTGACTGAGATGGTGGGAGGGTGGAGGACAAGAGAGAGGCAAGGGAAGCGACTGGAGGACAAAGGCTTGACTGGGGGGTAGGGGCGCGAAGAGTGGGGAGGCGAGGCTCAGACACATGTTTGGGCAGGGTGGGGGTGGTGATGCAGTTGGGCACATCCTTGGGGCCAGAATGGGAAGAGAGTTGAGCAAAGAAGCCCAAATGCATCTGGTGGGGAGAGCTCTTAAGGCTTCTGGAAGGAGTGGATCACCGCACTGGTGGGCCGATTGATATCTGTATTCCCAAATGAGGAGGAATGCAGAGCTGAGAAATGCATTTTACTAACAATAGATGCAATCAGGAGCCTTAAATCCTAAAGCGCATTCAGGCGAGATTAATTCTGATATGTGCTACCCCTTGTCCCAGTCATGGAAATCTTCCAGTGCAACAATAAACCCATGAACAAGTCAGCAGCTGGACAAACTGCAGACACCTATTGTAACCTGCACCACCGAACCTTGCTTCTGGCAGGTTCTGAGATGGGAAACCCCAGTCCCTCCTAAAATAATCCGATTCCCTCACCAAACATTTGCCCTAATGTGTATTCCAAAGCATGTAGTCTTAGAGTGCATTGGATGAGGATTTCAGCACTTGGGATAAATGTAGCACATCAAAGCACATCAAAGCAACCTTATATCATTGGGTCTTCGAAAGAGGTGGGGGCGGAGGGGGGGGTGGTGGTCTGGGTGTGGGGTGTGGGGTGGTGGGGGAGGGGAGGGTGGGTGGAGAATGTGCATACTGCGATCCTGAAAACTGTCATTGTGCTGCCGAGGAATTTTGTGGTGATGAGGAGCCTCGACTGAAACAAACAGCTTGGTGAAACTAGTGAAACTAGTCACTCTCTAGTCAGCAATAGGAAGAGGAGCTTTGGAGGTTGATGCTCACTCATGTTTTTCTTCAATGTCCCAGCAGAGAGGAGAACATGGGGAAGATTGATGGCGCATTTAACGTTGCTTTCATCATTGCATGCAGGCAGGAGGAAAGGTGGGGAAGATTGCTACGTTGGTGCCAGGCTTGTCAAAGGGAGGAGCATCATCCTGATGAGCAAGGGCAGCAGCGCCCCCTCCAGAGCCGGAGGATGAGGCTCACAGATCCACTGAGCATAGTTGGCTCGTAAGACCGAGGGTGTACAGAAACTGCATGTCATTCCTCCCGATGAGCGAGAGTCAGTGTTGCTGACGCCTCCGCATGTCCAGGGATCTAATGGGTCAATATCGCCGCACTCCCCAGGAGTTGACATTGTGGGGACTGGGTGGACATCCATTGCCAGTGACTCTCAAAGTCACTGCAGCTTTTAACTTCTATGTGAGTGCTCCTTCCAGGGCTCCACTCAGGGCCTCTGTGGAATCTCTCAAGCTTCCACTCACAAGTGCATACAGGAGGTGACGGATTATCTCTTTGCCAAGGTGCACAATTACATACACTTTGCTAGAGATCAAGCTAGCCAGGCAGCCTGAGCACTGGGCCTTGCTGCCGTTTCTTGATTCCCACAGGTACAGGGTGCACACGTGTGGCTATAAGAGCTCCCTGGTAAGAGCCAGTGCAATATATTTACAGGAAAGGGTTCCATTTGCCCAATGTACAGCTAGTCTGTGACCACCAGATGGTTTGTCTCTGCACTGGTAGAAGGTGTGGGTGAGCGCTGTGACGGATCTTCCAGCAGCGCATTGTTGGATCCTCATGCAAGGTGTCCTCAGGGCTGGATATGAGTGTCTGACTCCTGGTGCCCCTGGGGCATTTGGCTGTGAAAGGGAACTAGTGCATGGCAGCAGACTACAAAAGATAACAATGCATTCACAGTCCCGCCTTCTGAAGGAGCAGCTAGTGCAGGGTCTTCAATTGTGTCTGTGCTGCTGACCTGACTGTTGCCCCAGGCATGGTCATGGTCCTCTCTGGCCAACTCAATAGCACACTTCTCATAGGGAGTGAAGACCTTGAGCTCAGGAATCCCACCTGGGTCTGGGACATCGCCCTCTTATTGTGGGTGGGCTTGTCCTGCATAAAGACAGATGGAGAGAGTGTGGGCAGGATGCATGCCAAGGCAGATGATAAGGATGCCTGCCTTGTGTGATTGCTGAGCGGAGCCCTGCACAGGATGAATACACGAGCTGCACAGGATGTGAGCTCAGATGGAGATGTCAAAGTGTGTGTGAGAGTGGTTGGTGATGTCCCTTGAGCTGACAATGTGTGAGATCCCTGTGAGAGTCATCCTGCGAATGTTTGATGGGCGTGTGAGACTGTTAGTTGAGAGTGATGAGATGGTTGAGGTACACTGGCAGAATGGATGAGACCATTCATCCTCTTCCTACACTGGATGGCAGATCTCTAATGGGTTGAGTTGGCACTCACCGCCAATGCCAGCTCCTCCCAAGCCGCAGTTGTGAGGTTTTTGGGTCGCCTTCTGCCATCACAGTGATGGAGCACCTCCTGGTGATCCTCAATGGCATCAAAAAGGTGACCTAGCAATGCGTCGCTGAACTTGGGGTTGCGCTCTGCTTCCCTTTGAGGGCCATCTCATTCTTGCAGCAGTCCTGAGCTGCAGATATTGTGCACGGGTGCAGTTTGAATATGGCGCCTGCGCCAATGATCCATTTAGGTTATGATGGGGTGGGCGATTCACAGACGTATTTCCTGTTGATGTATATTTAATGAGGTGAGATGGATACAATTGGGTGCGAAAACCCACCATTGCAGGTGGCAGGAAAAATGCCACTTTCACCACCTGCCACCATACTTAGCCCATGAAGGGGAAAATCCCTCCCTGTATCTTTAATTATTTACATTATATCTCAATAACTCCTTTTATTACAACTAAACATTCTACTCAACACCAACTCCTAGTCCCCTCCCCAAGTCACAGTCCTGGGGCATTCAATCTCCCTCAGTGCTCTGGGCCCTGAGGGAAGAAGTGTTGGGGATATGAGAACTTTCTTCTGCATCAGGCAGGACATCATCATCCATCCGTGGGATTGGGCAACATTTTAGCATCATCGCCATCAGCGTAGCTCGGTAGCAGAGTGTTGGTTGCAGGATGACTGGACTGCAAAAGAGAAGGCTAAAGAGAATCGACTTTTGGACCCTCTGGGACTAGAAGAGAAGAACACAGGACACTCTGAGGAACTTGTTACTCCCATGAAGGACTCTGGGTAGAAGCTTCAGAAGAGGAATGATTTTCAACTCCAGGAAGGACTGTCACAGTCATATCGATGACTGAAAAGGCATTGAAGATCTGAGCTTTCATTGAATTTACATGACAAAGGAGAAGATGACTAACTTCCTGTAAGACTCAGGAAAAGGAGAGATGATTTACCAATGATATTTTGGGAGGACTGTCTACTGTCTGTAGGTAGCGGTAAGAGAGCCGCACTCTGTATGAGGTAGCTCCACCGTGGGCAATGAGAAGAATTGCTGAGGATATGAAGGCAAGACAGCCTCAGTAATGAGAGAAATTTCCTGTAGACAATGAACTCTGGGACAAGATGCTGTACAGGATTCTTCAGCTTCAGAAGTGCTGAATATTCTGTCACATCTCCAGCTCTGAAGAGAAGAAGACTTGCAGCTGGGACTGAAGTATGGGTGTCAGTTGACTTTCACCATGGGAAGGTACCAGCTCTTCAGCAGTGTGATCCTCTATGGACTCTAAACGGGATTCAGACAAAGCATTCTCTGTGGAAAACACTTCATGAATGACAGGAGATAAAGCAGGTAATAGATTGATAGATTCAGTGGAACTGAGCCATGAAAAGCATAGCTGATGTTTCTAAAAAGACAACAGAGAATTCATAAGGCACATTCATCAATGGGAAAGATGAATAATTCTCTAAGGTCCCATTCTCCAGTAGATCACTAAGCATTGAAAGGAATTCTTCCTCCTCACTCTCTAGGAAGAGCCAACTCAGGTCCAGCAGGTCTTCATGGGGATGGTCAGCATCTGCTGCAGTGCCGTCTGTATCCTCCACCTCTGGTCTTACTTCGTGAAGAATTGAGAGGTTCATAACTTCCTCGTCTGGCCTGGGTCTAGTGGATGGTGTCTCTGTGAAAGAAAGGAACTTACTGCTGAGTGTATAAACTTCCTCAGCTTCTGAAGGCTGAATTTCCACTGCTTCTAAATAAAAGATTGAGGACTGTTGCATGAAAGACAGTGAGTCATTTGAATTATTCGTGCCCATGTCCAAACCCCCTGCAAGAGTGGGCTGACAGCCAGTGGACCTAATAAAAAGCCCACCCCAGAAACGGAATATTTTTGAGTGGATGAAACAATGATATTTGTGGAGGATACCTGTGAGGGAAGGGTATGGGATGACAATAGGATGAGGTTTCATGTCATTGGAGGCTGTCCAGGTGGCTCTACTGTATCAGAGGCTTCAACAAGATAAAGACCAGGCTGGCTTTATTCAGCAGAAAATCTCTTTAGGAAGTTCACAAGTCTGTTTGACAATATTACTTAATTATTCCCATCTGGCTCCCTTTAATTTCTGAGAAATCGTTCAACACGTTTGTGTGACAGTACATGTTTGGACCTTAGATTTGGCAGGGCCCTAGCTTTATTTTTTTGGTGCCCAAGAGTATGACCCAGTCTCACGGAATTCTTTTATTTTTCTTTCTCAATTTTGCAGCAGTGTTGAGAAAAACGACCACCCAGCCCCTCTGTTTCTAATCCTCACTGTCTGTAACTACTGACAATAAGCTTTGAAATAAAGAAACCAAAGTATGAGGCAGGATTTTCAGGTCATCGGGCAGGCGCAGTGGCCGGCCTGGGAGTGGTCTGGACATGGCCTCCCGCCCGCGATTGGCCCCCGACTGTGATTGCACAGTGGCTGGCCAATTAACGGCCAACCAGGCTGAAAAACAGGTTGAGAGGCTCAGCGCTGCTGGGGTGAGGGTGGGAGGAGTGCGAGTGCTGGTGCTCAGGGGAGTGCGCACTGAGAGCTCCCTGAAGGCAGCCCCAGGGAGCTAGAGAATTGTAAAAACAAAAATAAAGATTTTGAAAATGTGAAAACAATGTCCCCACACAGGACTCACTCACATGAAAACATAAATGTCATAAAAATTATCTCAAAACATTTTTATTATTTTAAAAATGAATGTTGGAAACCTCACTCTGGCCGATTCGTCTGCAGGCAGCAAGAAAGCTTTTAATTAATTGATTAATGGCCTTAATAGGCCTCTTAATTGTCGGCAGGTGTGTTGCCAACTCTTGTGCGTGCCCACCGACCAAAATATTGCGCACAATTTTACACCCGATCGGGTTGGGCACAGGCCAGCCCACGGGGTGTAAAATCCTGCCAATGAACTTATTTATAAAAAAAGGGTGATGTGTTATTGTTACAAGACAGTTCTGAAGCTGTAACATCCGTCATGAACTGATGAAATGCTTAGAGAAATATTGAGCTAAGGGGCAAACTGAATTGGAAGTTCTGCACTTTAACAACGGATGTCACAGTAAAATGTGTAACTTAACCTCATTAAGTGGTTGCCAAAAGGAATTGTTCTATTCTCGTAAACTCATCCGAATTCTGAACAAATCCTAAGTGATATCCCTCAGGGGAAAACAGTGCCTTTAAAATGATTATTATATGTTTATGACAATGAAACAAAATAAAAACACAATAAACACTAAGGCCAGCGTTTTACAGCCCCTCGTACTGGTGGGATCTTCCAGTGCCACCGATGTAAATGGAGATTTCAACGGCTCGCTGGCCCAGTCGTGGGGGAAGCTACCGCGGGGGCAGGGGGCTGGAAAATTCCGGCCTGAGAAGGCATTTCTTTGGCTCTTTCTGTGAGAGAAAAACTCAATGGCCTGAATTTTTCAGGCAGCAGGCGGGCTCGGTGGGAGCAGGAGGGGGTGGTCACGGAGCTGATTGCAGGCGGCGATCGGCTTCGCGCTGCCATTTTACGCAGGTGGGCCAATAAGATGCGAGCCACAGCGCTCAGCACTACCTGTCCGGATGGGGATTTGGGGGGGGGAGCGTGTGGGGGGGTAGGGAGAGTCAGTGCATGCGCAGAAAGAGCGCTTCAATCTCCCTGAGGCACAGAGCTACCTCAGGGAGATTGAATTGCTATTGAAATTATTAATACATGGATTAAAAATTTATTTAAACATGTCCTCTCATGTGACTGTGTCACATGAGATGGGATATGTTTTTATAGTTCGGAAAAATTTTTTATTTTATTAATGAAAGCTTTAGGAAATCCCATCCCGCTCGTGGAGAAGGTTTCCTAAAAAACTTGAAGGCCGCTTGGCCCTTTGGCTGCCCTGCCCAACTGTTAGGTTGGAAAGGCAGTGTTATTAATTCCATTAATCACTTCCTTAATGGTCTTAATAGGCTGTTTAGATATCGGTGGCTGCACAGCCGACTCCGGCGCACGCCCTCCAACCAAAACATCGCCATGATGTAGGGACGCACGCCCAACATCATCGTGCATCATTTTACATGGCAGCATGTCAGGCCCGCCCCAGTAAGCCGGCTGAAAAATCCTGCCCAATGCATCCATTTACTAGACCTCAGTCGGTTAAAAAGCAGAGGAGGTTTGGACCTTTCAGATCCCAGCTTAGAAGGGAAGCCTATCAAACCAGCTATCCAGGCCACGCCATTCCCTGAACTATCTTGAAGAGTAAAACCTCACCATATATGATGCTTTAAGTAGCATTTTATTTTTCTTGAAATTGCTGGAAATTAATTAACTCAGTGATCAAAACTTCACCTGACTACATTTTGAACCATTTAATAACTTTTGAAATTGTGTAGATTATTGTACCATGAGTACCAAAGCTTGGATATTGGAACCAATTCTAAATCATTCCTAAAAGGAGAAAGAGGACGAAAACATTTATTAACATAAAGTTAAAAAATTATACAATATTCAAAGAAAGCCTTTCTGTTATTTTTTACAGACCACAGATTCCTCAATTAGGGAGAATACTGCTGGAATTATTAATCAGCATTATTAATGAACTCTAGTTCAAACTTTATTTGTGAGATCATTTCATAATGGAAGCAGCTTGATGTTAGTTTGCATAAACAAACGGCACCACTTACTTCCTTTTCATCCTTCTGTTGCACTGAGTTACCCCAGACCAGGCCCAACAATTAATCCCAGTCAGGTTAAATTGTTTAAGGAGAACACTACGTTTTCTGCCAGCTCAGTAAATGAGAAATATCACAGTAATAAAACACATTGATAAGGCTAAACAACTGGTCGCATTTACTGGCAATCCAATATGGTTCATAGAAACCAAAAGAAAAAATCCCAACCAGCACAATACTTTAATGAAGGAACTGGAATCTGTCCACAAGAGGCTACTGTAGACTTATGCTCCTATATGTCTCAGCCACTTGAGTAACCTACACCAGGCACCTCAAAGCATTGGGGGAAGTACAACCAGCAGTGCATTCACAAGATCCTCCATATCCAGTTGCAAGAAAGGCAGTCCAACAGCAGCGTCATCTCCCAAGCCAACTTGCGCAACATCGAGGTGCTAATCACTCAAAACCAGCTCCGCTGGGTGAGACATGTCATTGGTATGCCTGACATCAGACTCTAGAACAGCTCTATTTGGAATGTGGCCATGTCAGGACACTTCAGGAGGACAGCAGAAACTGTTTAGGGATGTACTCAAAGCATCCCTGAAGAGATAAAACATCCCTGTCGACTCATGGGGTAGAGTTCTCCCCCCGTGAGGGGAGTTGTGCGGGGTTAGGTGTGGACGTGATTGGGTCCATGCCGCCATTTTATGTGGATGGGTCAATTCAGGCCCACCCAGCGTGACATGCACCTGGAAGTGCTGTGCGCTCCCTGTGCAGGTGGTGGGGGGTGGGGGGGGGGGGGGCGTGTGTTCCCTGAGTTGGGAGTGCGCTCTCTCGTGCATGTACACGAAAGAGCGCAGAAATCTCTCTGAGGCACAGAGACGCCTCAGGGAGATAAGTTTTAAGTTTTAAAAATTTTAATAAAGAAGGAAAAAATTAAGACATGTCCCCTCATGTGACAGTGTCACGTGAGCGGACATGTCAATGAACTTTAATGAAAAAATGTATTTAATTTATAAACCCTTCATCAAACTCATCTCGCCCGTGGATGAAGTTCCATGAAAATTGTGAAGGCCGCCTGGGCTCTTTGCCTGCCCAACAACCTAGAGGATTGATGGGCAGCTTTATCAATTGGCTTAATTAGTTAATTAATGGCCTTAACAGGCCTTTGACAGCTCGGTAAGCATGCAGTCGACTCGGCTGCACGCCCGCCGAACTGAAAATCTAAATGATGTTGGTGAGATCAGGATGCACGCCTGATGTCACCCCGCATCATTTTACACCTCAGTGAGCAGTGGCGGGCCCCACCACACCCCCGCTCACCGAGCTGAAGATTCAGCCCATGAGAATCCCTGGTTTTGTGACTGACCAAGAAGGTTCATTTGTGAAGACATCAATGGCCTGGAGACACTTCATGGGGAATACGCAGAGGTGAAGCCGAAGTCAGAGGGAGCTCACAAACCTCCAAACATCTCATCTGCCCAACCCTTCAGGCAACACCTGCTCCACATTTGACATTATCTGTGGGTCACTTGTTGGACTTATCAGCCATCTCAGAAGCCATAAAAGTGGAGTGGATGCAAGTCATCCATGATCCCGAGGGATCGCCTAAGAAGCATACACCTTCAGGATACTGCCCCAAAAGTATTCGACATAACCCCTTGGAAAAGTGCTATGATAGCATTATATTACTGGGCTGGTAATCCAGGAGCCTTGTCTAATGACCTGGAATATAAATTCATAATCCCTCCTTGGCAGCCAGAGAATTAAAATCCAGTTAATTAAATAACTCTGCAATAAAAAACTAGAATCAATGAGAGTGACCACGAAACTACTAGATTGCTGTAAAAACTCATCTGGTTCATTAATGTCATTGAGGAAAGGAAATCTGCTTCCTTACCTGGTCTGGGCTGTATATGTGACTCCAGGCCCACAGCAATGTGGTTGACTGGTACTTGCCTTCTGAATTGGCTGAGCAAGCAACTCAGTTGTTTTCAAGAAGACAGCTCACCATCACATTCTCTTGGGCAATATGCCAGCAAAGCCAAATATCTCATGGATAAAAAGCTTTTTTTTAAGGATTAGATGAGATTTTCTTTTATTTCAAATTCAAAAAAAGTATGCATTCTTGAAGAGCATTTTTTATGGCAGCACCAAAGGCTAGTGGTCAGTGTTAACCTTGTTGGTGAAGTATGGCAAGTGGACATGGCAATCTTCACACCTCGATAAATAAATGTGTTCCTTCCCACATATCACTGAGACTATGACAACAATTTGAAATTGTATATTACTGTGATGAATGCATCAGTTCTTAGATTTTATTATGTTGCCCGATCAAAGGAAATCCTTTAGCATCTAATTTGTGGTCACAATCATGCCAGAATCATTTTTTTTTCTTTTTGTGATGAATGTTTTATTTTTCAGGCCAATATACCAAAGATGTTCCCCTCCATCATCTCCACAGAAGAGTGGAAGTCTTTCTAATTTCCTCAACTCACAGCAAATATTTTTTTAAGCACTTTCCCAAGCGCTTTTTCTTCTCTTAAAGTTAAAGCTCCTTTGTGAAGTGACAGTTCATTTTCTAAAACTTTTACTTACTTCATTACTCTGCTATTGTCTTCCAATATCTATTGCCATAGCTTAAAAGCTCTCTTATTGATGTTGTACGAAGAGTTAGTTGATGTTGGATGCCTGCCATTACCATACAAGGCAACTTCCTTTAAAAGCAATTGGATTGTGGTGCTGTTAGTAAAATCTTTTCCATTGATGACAACAGGTATTAAATTTTCATTAACTACTGTTCAACTTCTGCTTTTTAAAAATTTTCCCTTTGGAGTGTTTGCACACGGAAGAGTCCCACTAGTGCCTCCACATGAGCTATAATTTCCTGTATGATCACAGGAAAGCTTCACTGCTTCTTTAAATATCATGTGGAGTGTATTATTTCAACATCTACGAGAGAGGTCAAATGCCAAACATCCAATAAGTATCTCATTCATGACAGCCTGACAGACCTTGAGATAAATGTTGCTATGGAACATTCTCTCACTTGTCCTGAGCTGTAATATTTCATTCTTTGCCCTAATTCCTCTTTCCTACTGTATTCTTTCTCAGCACCTCAAACTGAGCAATTCTATCTCTCCCAGTCATACCTTTCATGTACAATTTTTCTTACTTTTAAAATCCAGGCTTAGGGTTATGTCTTGATTCACCTCGTCTTCTCTTTGAATCACTTTAGCTTTGACTCTTCTCAAGTTAAAAAAAGAAATAGCAGTTTCTGGAAGGTTTCGCATTTGAAGCAAGTGATTCTTTCTACGTTTTATGGTCTCTGTGCACTGTCATGACTAATTAGCCCACAGTGACAGCATTTATCAGTAAACCAGCAGTAACAGGAGCTGCCTGTGTGTTTCAGTTCGACTTTGCCTCTCAGTTTGTCCTGGAAAAATATTTTGAAGTAAATGGAGATACTTGTAACACTGAAAAATGCCAAGCATTTTAAATTATAGAGGTGATATTGATACACAGCATGAGAAAAAAATTCCACATAACCGTGTGCCATTGAAATAAAATATTACATCAGCTAATTATTGCCTTTTATCATAAACTCTTGGAAGAACAATTAACATTTCCAGAAGAAGTGTGATCAGAATACGTAAGCAAAGCATTAATTTTTTTGTGATGATATGATAGTTCCTGACAATTGCATCATGAATCATATTGTAATATGTTTATAAAAACTTGGAAGAAAACATTCAACTGCTTTTGTGTCTATTCATACTCATTAACCTACTGATGTTTTACTTAGTTACGGTGATGCCAATTTTCCATTGCCAGTTGTCCATTTCTCACCTGAAAAGCAAGTAGTTTGCAGTTGAAAATTGCAAAGGACCTCAAATGCAATTTTGAAATGGGTAGAGCATGCATGGGATATAATCCATCCATTTGTACCAAGTTATAAGCAGGTTAACCAGTTGTCCTTAAAGGACCGCGAGCTATTTTTAGTATTTTTTTGCAGGTTCCACAGGAAAGCTCTGTCGTGTTTAATGGATTAATTTATCTGTGTTTGATTATGTGAGCCTGGTAACTGATCTATGCCACCGTGCTTAATTGGTTAAGCCTAGGTGTTGACTCAGAGCTTGAGTGAACAAAGACCTAGAAGCTGTGATTGCAGAGCTATTTTAAAGCCCTTTAAATAAAATTGTTGCATACTTAGAAACTAGTGTTACCTCTGTATTGCTCGGAGGCAAATCCAATGTATAAAAATACAACAAGCTGGCAAAATACACAACATGCTCTTTCAGGTTTCATCAAAAATAGCACAGCTCCCTGCTGGCCTGGGTTCTCCTCCTTTCAGATTGCCTCCACTACTATAACACCCCTTCCCTTGCTTGACCTGCTGGCTGGCTCAGTATCGGAGCTGGTTGATTTCCCAGCCTCCTGTGACCAGCAAGCTGCCTGGGGGCATCTGTTTGGAGCCTGGAGCTCACCAGCTGCATTCAGGTAAGACCCCCATGGATAAATGGTGGGACAGACTGTAAGATGAGATAATGCAGAGTACCTCAAATTAAAGCTATTTGTGTCCCTTGTTGGTTTAGTGAGCAAATATCCTGCTTATTGGGGAATTGTACAGCACAGGCCAGAAGATCTTGTGTTCAACTCTGAGACAATCTTGAATGAAATGATCTCAGCAAGAGAGATTGAAGATAAGGGCTCTGAGTAAAAAAGGTGAGCCGCAAACCATATTCCTTGGTGTTCTTCAGTGAATCCTGTTCTTTCTGGCTATCAGGTGATGACAGGATTATACTCATTCTTATTATGTCCCACGGTTAACCAGCCTAGTGACACTATGCTCACAAATAAAGGATGTCTACTTGGACAAGCTACAGAAAGATGGCTGCTACACGTTTCAAATTATGGTGCAGAACCAGACCCACAGACATTCAGGGGAGGAGGAAGAAAATAATAATGGGGAAAGAATATTAAAAAAGTCAATAGATGATAGCCAAACAGATCTTTCTTTGAATAAAAGAGCAACAGTTACCATCAATGTTGTGCCACTGAATAAATGATTTGAAAATCCACATTGAACTAAGAAAATTATTCAGCTTTTATTACTCTTAACTGCGAGCGCTTGTACTGAAATAAATGACACCAGTTCTTGATAAATAATCGGTATGTAACATTTTTATTTTGCCACGATGTACTGAACCTTACAAATTCTACTTCTTCAGTCTGATATTTCAGCTTCCTATGTAACATTAATGCTATCACTTCCATTTTTCTTTATTGATTCAGAGCCATGCACAAATCACACTAAATCACAGAGGTCAAGTGCTTCTCATAGTCACTAGATGAATGCCAATTCCATTCTGACATTTTGGAAGTGGCCTGATCTTAATTTGTCCTCTCCCTGCAGGGTTATATAATGAAGATCAAACAATGAGGAAGAAGAAAGATAATGCCGTTCTTTGTCCTGGGGCCAAGAATAATTAACAAAGCCAAGACCTGGAAATGCAGAAGACCTTTCACCAATGTCTATTCAAGGAGGGTAACATACATCAAATCGATCCTGTTGCAAACTGCAAGATAACTGCAATAGAAACGTTTTTATGGGAAACTTGTATTTTTGAAACTGTTCAGAAAAAGCTCTATAAATCTTGATTATAAATATCATAGTGACCTTTGGTATTTCTAAGTATCCACGGTTCAGGCCTGTGAATGGTGTAAGACAATGGCTATGCTCTGGGCAGTTTGCTTGCAAATGTTAGAAACTACTAAGATAAAAACAAAAAAACTGTGGATGCTGGAAATCCAAAACAAAAACAGAATTACCTGGAAAAACTCAGCAGGTCTGGCAGCATCGGCGGAGAAGAAGGGTCATGAGGACTCGAAACGTCAACTCTTTTCTTCTCCGCCGATGCTGCCAGACCTGCTGAGTTTTTCCAGGTAATTCTGTTTTTGTTTTTGTTTTAGAAACTACTAAACCTGGTCTCCTATCTTGCTTAGAGAGCAACATTTTCCCCCCGTTGGTAGGGAGGTTGGGGGGGGGGATGTGCAGGAGCGGGCGCGGGGGGGGGGTGGATTCTAAATCAGCGCCCCCAATTGGGGGCTTGCCGCCATTTTACGTGGGCGGGGCAATTAAGGCCCGCTCAGTGTGACGTCCGCCAGAAAGCGCTGGCGGGGGAGATCCCCTGACCCGGCAGTGCATCAGCATGCGCAGGAAAGAGTGCCCAGATCTCCCTGGGGCAAAGTGATGCCCCAGGGAGATTGGCTCAAATGTAAAAAGCTGTTTAAATGATAGAAAAAAGTTCGCTGCCATGTCCCCCCATGTGACACTGAAATTTTTAAAACCCTCATGAAACCTCATCCCGCCTGTGGATGAGGTTTCATGTTTTTTACTGAAGCCCGCCAGAGCTCCCAGCCGTGCCTGCCAACCATAAGGTTGGACGGGCAGGTCCATTAATGATTTCATCTACTATTTTAATGGCCTTAATAGGCTGTTGACAGGTCGGAGGGCACGCAGTTGACTCGGCTGTGCACCCGCTGACCTGAAACTGTAAATGACGCGGGGTGATGTCAGGACACCCGCCCCAGGTCACCCTGTGTCATTTTTCATGTCGGCAAGCAGGGCCCATGCTGCTCCTCGACCGGAAGATGCAGCCCAGAATTACACTAAGTCTACAGCACAGAGGCAGGACACTCAGCCCAACTGGGGCTCCAGCCTTAAACATGACATGAGCTCTCTTGCTCCATGACTGCTTCTTCATGCTTTGCTTCTATTCCCTTGCCCCTCATTTTTACATCAGGTTTCGAAGCACCGATGCTATCAGTTTCAATCTCATAGTATTGAATTGCTCATTCTCATCAGTCTCTGTATAAAGAAATTCATCCTAAGTTCTTTATTTAAGCGGTTAGTGATCATTTAATTTTGGGCTTGGTAATGGAGTCGTTGTGACTGCACTAGTAATCTAGAGAACTTGACTTCAAATTCCACCATGGTGGTTTGAAAATTTGAATTCAGTTAAAAACAATATCTGGGCATAAAATTCTGATGTCAGTAAAAGTGGCCATAATAAAGTTGGATTGTTGGAAAAATCCAACTGGTTCACCCATGTCTTTAGGGGTGGAAACCTGCCTGGCTTGGCCAATCTAGTCTTTATCTAACTCTGGTCCCACAACAAAGTGGTTGACTCTTGACCGTCATCTAAAGTGCCTTCACAAACCACCCTAGTTGCTTGAAACCACTAAGCACTTCCATCACATGAATTGCAATGGTTCATGAAGGGGGCTCAGGAAAACATTTATTGTGCATCCCGAAGGGGTGAACTAGGGATGGGTGATAAATGCTGGCCTTGCCAGTGATGTCAAAAGTCATGAATGAATTAAAACCCTGATATTTATGTCCTTTGTTCTGGACTCACCAATAAGCTTCTCCACATCCATCCTAATGATCTTCATCATGATTTTAAGGCCCACTATCGGGTCTCCTCTTAGATTTCTCTTTTACAGAGAATGGAGTGCCAGCCTGCTCAATTTTTCATGGTAATTGCATCCTGCTAATTCCAGTAGATTCTTACACATTTTTTCTCTGGTGCTTCAATAGCTTTTTTGTAGAACAGAACTGCCTTCAATTTTCCAAGTGTGGTCTAACCAAGATTCTATGGACAGGGTTTTTAGCTTGGCGGGTGGGCATGCGTCCAACCTGACTGAGCATGAAATGACATCAGCCGAGTGTGCGGACATCAGTGCACAGTCGGGTGATAGCTCAGTCAGTGGGCACATGCCAGAGCTGGCAGTGCACCCTCTGACAATTAAAAGGCCCATTAAAGCCATTAAGTTAACAATTGTGCTGAATTTTTCACTGCCCACTTCCATAATGAAATACAAATGAAACAAAAACTTTAATTTTTAATTAAAAACATGACAGAGTCACATGAGCAGGGACATGTTTCATTAATTTTTTTGTGCTGCTTAATAATTTTTTCAATATATTCTTCATCTCCCTGAGGCACGGAGCTGCCTCAGGGAGATTATTCAGCGCTCTTTGGCGTGCATGCACGAATTGCACACTAGACCTGCTGACCCTCCACCCCCCGCCCACCCTGCACAGGCAGCACTCAGCATTGCCGCTCGCATATCCTGCTGTTGGGCCTTAATTGGCCCGTCGGTGTAAAATCGTGGAGCACTGCTGATCGCGGCTGGTAGTTGGCTTTCCGACCGCCCCCGCTCGCCCCACTAATCCCACATGCAAGGGCAAAATTCTGCCCTATGTAAACCTGACATTACCTCCCTGCATTTTATATTCTATTTCTCTCAAAATAAACAGCAGTACCTTGTTTGCATTATTTATGGTCTGAGAGATTTATCTTGTGGACTTTTAGTGATATATCTAGCTGTTTTCGCAGACCTCTTTGATCCTCTACACCATACAGGTTCTTATCGACCAAGGAGTAAGTGACGTCCCTAATCCTCCCACCAAAACGAGCCACATCACACTTGAATTATGAAGCCTATATATATATATATATATATGTATCTATATATATATATAATATAAATATCTTCCTGTATTTTGCTGTAGTGCTCTGCATTATTAGCTTTATCCCTACATGTATCTTCTGCAAATTTTGACACCATATTTCCAATTTCTGAGTCCAACACTTCTGTGCATATGGTGAACAACAGTAGTCCCAACATGGATCACTGTTAGTCACAACTTCCTACTTTCTGCCAGTCTGAGAAAACTTCCTTAACTCTTACCCTCTGTCTTCTGTTTTACCACCTTTCAATCCATTCTGTCACCTGACCCGACACCACACACCCTGATCTTTGTCACGGGTCTCTTTTATGATTTTTAATTGAAGGCCTTCTAAAAGGTCATGTGTATCACATCAACTGCAGTTCCCCTGCTTACTCTTTCTGCAAATTACTGAAAGAATTCAGTTTTAGAAAGGAGTCTTGTACACATTGTAAAACCTTGTTTCTCCTCTTTCACACCCTCTTAATATTATTTTTTGGGGTACCTGAAATCCTCCAGGATTATGATTCTGTGTGTTTTTTAAATTAATTTCTTATTGTTGCCTCCCTCAACTATTTGGTGGCCTGCAGTTCACCTCTAATAGTATGACTGATCCCTTCCTATACTTATCTCAATTAACAAAGATTCAATTCTATTTGCTGTAATGCCCTTTTTTGCTTTTTCTGATTAACGCAGAGTTATGGCTGGACCCCAGGTGAGGTACCCCCAATTTGTTATGATCCTGGTCCGTGTACCCCAAATTGTGATGCTCCAGGGTGAGGAGGGGTTAACTGGCTTCCCTTCTTTATTCAGCCTCTTTGGTTGGTCTTAACAAGGTTAATTTAAAAAGGATCCCTTCCCTTGTGGATACCTTTTCCCAGCCCAAATTTATTTATGTTTTAAGAGGAGCCAATTTAACCAGGCTTTCTTGAATCAAAGAAAGAGTGAGTTTATTAGTTATGGAAACACAAGAGCGACTTTCCTCCAGCAATCAGAGAGAAGGACTTTTCTTACCTGCAAGTGCAGGGATGCCTGGTTGATGTTCTTTAACTGTGATCTTCACAACACACCTTTGCATATCAAGCCTGCAACACCAATCCTATCACATAGAGACCAGGGTTGCAGTTGGCTTTTAACCCCTTTTCTTCTGTATTCCTGGAGGGGAAAAACAAACATGTCATTCACCCAGAAACGACTTTCCTTCAATGTACATCATGTCCACAGTCTAACTCACAGGCGATGGTTTCTGCTGAGATGGTATTCAACCTTCCTTATCTCCGCAACCGCAGGAAATTACAGTTCAGTCTTTGCATTGTATATTTTCCTTTGAATCGTCTCTGTCTGAAGTAAGCCTTGACACCTTTTTAGGTGCAACATTCTGTTCTCTTGACTGGTTGGTCAAGTGTAATCCATGTAGGAATTTTCCAGCAAGTGGTTACTTTACAGTCTCAGCCAGTTTTTGCTTGTATGTCTTTTTTTTAAAAGCAGATGTCTTACTTAAAATTTCAATATGTCAGTTAGCAATTTGGGGTTATGATCCGTGATTATGAGAATAGCTACACTACCTTCCCTTCTTCCTTCTTTATTGTTTCAATATACATTATAACATTTTGTATTTAACTGCCACTCCAGTCCTGCCTCCAACCATACTTCTGCTAACTCTATTGCATCCATTTCCTCACTTGGAATTATTACCTTCAATACACAGCTTCAGCTGAATTGATTTTAAATCATTCATTCCCCCTGCTTTATTTTTAACAGGTTTTTTCATTATTATTTCCTAGAATCATTTCTGCTCCCTGAGTATTTATGTTATTTTTTATCTTTGTACTCTAACCTTTGCACAACCCCTCTTTTTCTTTTCTTTAAGTTAGTGTTATAACTCCCCAAATGCTCACTTTTCACTTATTTCACTTTCTGCAGTCCTGTTTATCCTTTCCACTAGAGCCTTGGGTCATGGATCATAGCCCCAAATTCTTTATGGACATATTGAACTTTTAAGTAAGCCATGTGTTTTTTAAAAAGGTCCTACAAGCCAAAGCTGGCTGAGACTGTAAAATAACCATTGCTGGAAAATTCCTATGTGGATTACACTTGACCAATGAGTCTAGAGAATATAATGTTGCTCCTGAAAAACTGTCAAGGCTTACTTCAGACAGATACACTTCGAAGGAAAAAATGCAATGCAAAAACTGAACTGTAATGTCCTGTGGTTGTGAAGATAACATAGGCTGATTACCATCTCCTGTGAGCTATATTCCAGACTGTGGACATGAAGTGAGTTGAAAAAAAAGCAGATCTGGGTGAAAGACATGATTTTTTTCCCTTCCAGGAATACACAAGAAAGGGGGTTAAAAAGCCAGCTGCAAACCTGGTCTCTATGTGCTATTTTTGGTGTTCTAGGCCTGATGTGCGAGGGTATGTTGTGAAGGTCACAGCTGAAGAAGATCAACTAGGCACCCCTGCGCTTGTAGGTAAAAAAAAGTCCCTTCTCTCTAATTGTTAGAAGCAAGTTACATGTCAGCAAAGCCACTGTTGAAAAAGGAAACAGAACAACTCCTTTCAGCTAGCCTGCAGAACCAAGAATCTGTAAATCATTTGCTCAACTGTGAAAGCTAGCTCTACTGGAATTGCCCAACTAAACATGTGCAATGTTTCACCATCATGGACAAGCCAAAGACTGATTGGTATATTTTTAAAAACCTTTATTTCTGGGCTCACTTCTCATTTCTAATCTGTACGTACGTGTATTGTGTTTTTATTATATTTTTTCTTGCATTTTAGTAACTAATAAACTCATACTTTCTTTAACTCAAGACACTGTGGTTAAAATGGTTCCTTTAAAACATAAATACATTTGGACTTGGAAAGTTATCCACAAGAGAAGGGATCCTTTTTAAATTAACCTTGTTGTGACCAACGGTGGGGGTTGAACAAATAAAGGCAGCCAGTTCATTCCTCCTCACCTGGGTGTATAACAATTTGGGATGTCTCATCTGGCATCATAACAAATTGGGGGAACCTTGCCCAGGGACCAGTCGTAACATTTGGCCCCAGTCTTGATCAAGCCAAGAACTGAATATTGTTCAATTACTGAGGAAGTTCTTCCAACACTTCGTGTGCAGTCTTGGATAAGGTCAGGAGAAAGCTTGTCATAGAATAGGAACCCCCTCTCTCACATCTGATGGCAGTCTTGTAGTGTCCCTGCCTCTGAGCCAGAAGTGTAGGTTCAAGTCCCATCCCAGGACTTCTTGGTAAACGAATGTGCATTCATAACGTGGCCAAACAGGTTGAGTATCAGCCTGCAAATCGTCCCAACATACGCCAACGGCAGGTGGTAAGAACGGGAGAGATTCCTGGTCAGCCATGTGATGGAAAGAATGTTGGAGCCTCTCCCATCACAATTCAAAGCTCCAGACTACAACATGCATGTAAAAAGTGCATGTTGCCACAGTAACGTGGACTCCCTGAGTGATCTGTAACACACCTACCACATCTATATGCCAACTTCTCAATTGACCACTCTCTATTCTGTTGATATTCTTATCATCGGTACTCCTCTGAACTCTCCTTTTTGATCTTCCTGAACTATAATTTCACTATCTACATATTCTTTCTTCTCCCCACCTTCTCACTGTGTGAAAATAATGATGCAGCACATCATCTCATAATTGAACCAATTACCTCTCAGGTCCTCAGGAACTTCTTCCCACCTCCCATCCCTATCATCCCCAAACCAATCCTTCCTACTATAGTCTTCAAGCTGTTTTTTTGAGTAGTAAGGATATCATATAAAATATCAGGCATAAGGAAAAGGCATCAAGCACTCTGTTTACATACACCCTCTTCTTTGCCATGAAGGAGCGGGAGCTCTAATAGCGTCCACACATTGTTCATAATCATGATTATCAATGCTTGTGAATGCTTTTCAACTTGTCTGGGTATTGGTGGATTAGTAACTGAGGATCTCCATCAATGTGCTACTCTGAGTCCAAAGAACTGCTGAAGGTGGTTAGGTTTACATGTCGCTGTACATTCTATTGTATTCAACAGGCCACATTCAACAAATCACGGGACAACTTTTACTGCATGTGATCAGTAACATTGGGTGCTTCGTATTCTTGAAAAAATTGCGTGGAGTCCTTAAATATTGAATTGGACAGTAATGTTCACTCAGCCTTTATCTTCTACAGACTTTCAAAATCCAAACTTAGTGCCACCTAACCAGGGATCCTTTATTTACCTTATTTTCTCTCTTGCTGTTATCAAACTTGGCACCGGTCTAGCCTTTCACCAATGTTTCTCTATTCAAAAAGGAGGGCGAGGAAATATTTTCAGTGCAGGCCCAAAATGTGCACGTTATCACTGGTCTGCCCATGATGCCTGCACAGGGCCAGGGTTGGGAGGCTTGCTGCATTTTGATTTGGGTCATTTTAAATATTTGCAGGGGGCCAAATGGGTAATTTGCTGCAGCTCACCATGTTTGAAGCTGGTAAGGTTGGCACTGATCTAGCTGACAGGTAGGGCCTGCTGAAGGGAAGCAGATCCTCTGGGGGAGGCACGAAAGAGCTAGCAGCAGGCAGACTGGGATGAATTTTGAGGGACTAAGGGTGAGCATGATCCTTACCCTAGGTCCCACAAAATTCCTCAAAATAAATGAAAAGTTTCATGTTTTGGAGTTCTAGCGGTACCTTTATGAATCACTGGTCACTGGCCATTGCCTCTCAATGCCTGGAGAAGACTAATTTGTGTTTTGCATGCTTCACCCATTTCTCCATGACAATTGCAAACAAACTGCCACCTGTTTTTGGAAGGGTTGGATGTTCATTTAAAGACCTGCCTGAAAAATCAAATCAGGTGGGCAAATGGGTGTCTGTGGTCCCCACCTGACTGTTGCCTAGCCGTTTATCAGGCAGGTATTGAGCAGCCAGCGGCTGAAAGACCTCCCCGAGGTGTCACTCATTCAAGGGTAACAATCCCTGTATTTATTTCACATGCTGAATCCATCTTCTTTTTAAGCGGCTGTGTGTTTATGGAAGCTAAACCCTGCCTGTTGAGTTAAACCGACATTATCGAAAACAGCAGTAGCAGTAGATTGAAAAATGCTGGAGCAGCATCAATGTCTAATCATTTCTTATTACTGTTATTGTTTAGTGTATTCATCCTGATGACTGGCTTCCATTCACACAAAGATGATTTACTGACTTCTTTATTCAAATTACTCCAACTGGCTTTGAAAGGGAAATTACGGAATACAGCAGCAGTCCTACTTCATACACAGTCCTTCAGGCCAGCTCCAATTCACTTAAAAATAAATGTAATATTTTCAAGAGTTTGTATTCAAGCATATATTTGATGAAACTATTGTACCTTTTGATTGCACAGTATCATAGCAAAGGTACATTCTATCCAGAGGGATAGTATCCCTCAATAGCACCAGCTAAGATCCCTCACTCTCCTCAGACACCTAGGGACCTAAAGCTAAGGAATTGCTTCAATCTTTAAATCAATTTGCTTGTGTCACCTCATCTGTACGGAGAGAGAAAAGAAGTTTCAAAGTGGCTGCTTGTCAGTCACTGACCATGGTCATTGATTGTTACAGAGATTATTGGCTAATACATGTCACCAGACACTGATGTCGCATTGCTTTCTCCAAGGGCTGCAATGAAGCCGAAAAGATTTTGCTTCAAAGCTCGTCTTATCCTGTGTAAAGGATGAAAAAGAAAACCCTGCCATCAAATACACATTGGAGGAGTGTGCTGTGCATTATAAGCAAACAGCAGTCTGGGGCAGGGGTCGGGTGGAGTGTCTCTCCCCTACCCCCATCAAAATATTGTCACCAAAATATTGTTACCAAAATCAAATGATGCAACGTATTTCCAGCTTTGCCTCAGCTAGCTGTCAAATCTGCTTTGGCTGCTGCTCCATTTTCCTGGTGATATTAACATGTGCAAACAGCTAGACTTTCACAATACAAAGGAAGATTTATGGTCCTCGTACACTGTGAAAAGCTGCCATCCCTCCCAGAATCATTGCAGGCATCTGTTGTCTTTATGCCTGACAGAGCAGATTAGGAACTGAAACATATTAAAGTGGGCCAGAGAGTTTCAGATCGATTACCAGCTAAGAACCGGATTGAAGTCTAAAATTCAATTCCTTTTCTATGCGTTGGAACTAATGAGAGTTGAAAATCTTCACATCAGCATGCTTTGATTGGCATTACATGGATCAGGTCTGGTTTGGCAGAGTGGTTAGTTAGTGCAAAATAATATAATAGCTTCTTGTGAAAAACGTACAATATAATAGCTGCAAGAATGATGAAGCAGGATTTCTAGCATGCTATTGAGTTATTTCCAGTACAAAATTCCTGCTGTATGCACAAACCATTTCATTGGGCTTTAAAGGACTAAAGTGGTCATTTTATTTTCTCTGAAATTCTGTACATCTTTATTCTATGAAAACATGCCCTATTTCAAAAGTACTAGATTAAATGTAATCCTAAAATAACTAAAAGGCATTCTGGAATGTCATAAACAGGGGATTAAACCTACCTACAAACATAAATAAGCATGACATACTTCAAGATATTAGATTTTCATTTGACTTTTTACCTTCAACTAGTCCAAGTTTTCTAAGAAGTTTTAAATATCCGTTGATTTTTCATCCTAAACATCGCCTTAGATTTCCCATTATAACTCATGGTATAAAGCCGGAATTAAAGTTAATGGGTCAGAAATTAGTGCAACAATAACAGTGAGGGTAAAGGCTAACAGTACACATACTTATTTATTGATAAATCGGACTTTAACAGGACTGGCAAATCCTGCCGGCAGAAGGGGGGCCGTAAAATTCTGCCCTTGGAATTTGAAACACAAACAGATCAGCCATGATCTTATTGAATGGCGGAACAGGCTCGAGGGGCTGAATGGCCTACTTTTGCTCCTATTTCTTATGTTTGTATGTTTGAAAATATATTGTTTTGTTTGGTTACCATGTGTTCAAATCTGATTGATGATTATTAGCTCAAACTGATGCCTTCCTTTTCAGATGCTCTTTAACATCTCAGGATGTCAATCAGTTACCCACCAGAGAGTCAGATTCAATAGAGAGATTACCACAAGTGTTTGAGCTTTTGTGATTTTATGCTGCACTTAAATATTTCAAAAAATCTTTGATTTGTGTGCTAATTTGGTGAATCTAACACTTATGCTGTGAGTTGCTTTTATCCTGGTTTTAATAGGGTGCTAGGGCCATGGATCATTCTCTTGAAGCTGATAGGTTTACTTTGAGATTAGTGTTGGCCATGTGAAATATGCAGTATGCCATGATTCAGAGAAGCTAGAGACCAGAGATCCCTGGTTCACACCAATGTATACCAACGTAGCTGATCACAATTGAGCGGGTAATGGGAATAACAAGGTAGAAGTTGATTTTAGAGCTTTATTGTACTGTTTGAGGGCATTGCTGGAGTGGGTATCAAACGGAAAGAGAAAATGGTGGTCCTCTGGACAGGAGACAGATTGTTCAGGAGAATCTCTCTGTATTAATTTTATGCTTTACATCTCTGTCCGCTCAGTGTACTGCTGGGCTATGGTATTGTCTGCTTCCTCATTCCCTTTATCGTCTTTTTGCTCCAGTTCTTCAGAACTCGCAGGAAGTTCTCAGGCCTTTCCCTTTTTGGCAGATGTTATGGACCGACATGGGAGGAGTGCGCAGTTAATTCTAGCCCTCAGGTCATAACAAAAGCTTAAACCTTTAATTCATCCACAAAACTAGCCAATTGTTTACCTTTGATTCTGTTATTCCCAGCACAAAAATACTCTAACCAGGCTTCTTTCAGTAGACACAAAAATTGATTTATTATAAAACGAACTCCTTTTGAAAAACAAGTTAATGAACTGATTAACATACAAATTGCGGTTTAGAAGTGTAACGATCTTCCTCTTTTTTTTAAAGCAACAGATATTCGAACCCCTATACACACACACACAAACACAAAACAAACACAGGCCCCTGGAGAGGCTGGAGGATGGGAACATTTCTTTTAAAAGGATAAAATTTGAAGAGATCTCGATGCTGTTGTTATAACAGAATTCTGGTCACAATAGGTCTGGAAGTTCTTTCAGACCGACTTATTGGTGAAATTGTCTTTGATGACTCTTACTTATCACAACTTTGCAGACTTGCAAAATAAAGCAGATGAGTTATCCTGATGAGAGTTTCTGAGGAAAGTTTAACCTACTTTAGACTGCATGTAACATGAAGTTGGGGCAGAGAGAGAGGGAAAGAGAGAGGCCGTTCTTGCAACCTGCTTCTCAAGCCAGGTGTTTTTAACCAATCAGTAAGAGCCTTTAGCCTGGCAACAGCAGTCATTTGTATACTTAGACATACAAAGTGTCTCTTTCCTCTCCAGGTGTTCCTGCAGGACATCTCTGTTGACCCATGGTTTCTTGAAGAAAGGCATACTCACAGCCCCGAAATAATATTGCAAACTTTTAAGAATTACTCAGGAGGAAGAAAGTCCAACACTCAATGTCCTTCAAATTTTTCAAAATTGGGTTCCTCACAATAGTAAAATTGTAGAATGTACAGCAAACGTTAAAGAATCTTGACATATGTTCTGGGCTGTACTGAAATGTCTCTCCCAAACTGTCCAGACAGTGGAACCATTGGGCAGAATTTTCAACACTTGTTCTCTGTCGCAACAACAGGACCCGCTTGTTGGTGAAGTTGAGGAGTGGATTTTCCTAACGCTCTTTAACTGAGCTCCTACATTAACATCCCACCCTCCAGGTTCTGTGAACAATCAGGGAGTGCGGGTGGGATGAGTGCTGGATCTGTCAAAGGAAGGGTTTCTAATTAAAAGGATCACAGTATGGGTTACCTCACCAAGACTTGGATATTTGAGGCTGCAGCAAGGAATGGAGATGAGGAGACCTGGGAAAGCTACTCTCTTGGGCCCTTCATTCTTACCTGGGGGCCCTCCTGAGCGAACCAAGGGGCTGCAATGAGGTAAGCTCTCCCAAGGACAGGTGGAAGAGGCAATCTCTCCAACCAAGCAGGCGTGAATGGATGTGGCTGAGGAAGTCAGCAGGAGTGTGGTCTCTCCAACCTGAAGACAGTGAACCAGGACCTCAGGAGAACAGGAAGGGTGTATGGCATAACACTTCCAGGTGCCAAGCCCCACACGTTGGCTCACCCAGCATTCCCTTACACGTCACTTATCTGAACACTACACCTTGGTGCTCCACTCATTCTTCTCTCTGCAGGCATCTCACATCCCAACCAACTGGCTAACACGCATCTTCTTCCTACTGTCCTCTTGCACCCTTTGCCTCACAGTCACCCTCCACAAGTGGCATCCTTCCCTCCTCTCCACATAACCCTTTCTAACACTTATAACTGTGTTCTCTTCTTGCAGGAGAAGAGAACACATAAGCTTGGTGACAGGCAGTAAGGTGGCCCTCCAGTGACAGGCATCTTGTTGGCCACTGGCAATGTGATCCCCTTGTTCCACTAGGAAATAGGTCTTGTTCTAGGATGTTGCAGATGTCAGCAGCAACCCATTGTAAAAGCCTAAGCCTGACATGTTGACAGACATGTTGAGGAGCTGATCCTCAACCTGTAGACGCTGAGCTTGGGGGCCGGGGGGGGGGGGGCGGTTGCAGGGGGGTCTCACCTCCATCCAGTTAGGTATGTGTTCATTCCGTCTGTCATACAGCTGAGGAGAAAGTAGCTGATGTTTACGGTGCTGTCGCTACTCACCTTGTTCCTCATCAGAGGTGGAAGGTGGAGCTGCGTAAGCTGTCCCTAAGCCACATTGAAGGCTGTACAGCTGAAGATGAGTGAAGTGGGAGGCAAATTAAGTGACTTCCAAGAGGTTGGCAATCAGCTGTCAAACAGTGAAAGCACTCTCTCTGACAGAAGAAGCGTTGAGAGTAGCAGTTTTTCACCTGGCCGTGGCTGGAGCTCTTCGATAGAACTGATCAAAGCCTCCCCAGTTTATCGGTTTTACTGAAGAAACTCTTCCCACTGTGCACGCAACTCAATGACCCTGGAGAGGTGCTGACAGGCTGGTAATCAGGTGTCCTGTCTGTCAAAGCCTGAACTGAGGGTTGAAACAGCAGTTAATTACCTACTATAATATTTCATTTTTTTCTTTACTCTTTCCTGGGATGTGGGCATTGCTGACAAGGGCAAAAAATGGTTGTCCATCCTGAACTGCCCTTGAACTGAGTGGCTTGTGAGGCTATTTCAGAGGGCAGTTTATGAATCAGCCACATTGCTGTGGGTCCAGAGTCACTTTCAGGCCAGAGCAGGTAGGGATAGCAGATTTTCTTTCCTAAAGGACGTCAGTGAAGCAGATGGGTTTTTATAACAATCAAGGATAGCTTTCCTGGTCATCGTTACTAAATGACTAGCTTTTCTCATATATTTCAGATTTATTAATTGAATTTAAATTCCTCCAGCTGCCACGGTGGGATTTGAACCCATGGACAGACTTTTCTGGATGGTTGTGGGGGAGTGGGGGGGATGGAGCGAGAGCGGATGCAGGAAGGTGCGGACTCGATCTCCGCTCGCGATCAGGTCCCCGCCGCCATTTTACACCTGCGGGCCATTAAGGCCAGCCCAGCGTACTTCACCCCCACTGGGCATAGCGGGAGCAGGCGGGCAGCAGTGGGCACGCTCAACCCGCCGGGTCCAATGGCAACCCAGTGACCTGTACCTTGGAAAAGCTGCTCGCCATGGCTGGGTGAAGGGCTCTGCAGAGGGGCAATGGAGGTAATGCCAGTCCGGAGAGTAAGGGGCCAGTGTGCCCCTTGTTTTTCTGATGTTTGCCTTGCTGCTCTGCTCGAGGAGGTGGCAGCACGATGCGAGGTGCTGGTTCCCCAGGACAGGAGGAGGAGGACCCCCCAACATGGTGAAAGCCTAGGAGGAGGTGGCGGAGGTGGTGAGCTCCCGCGATGTGGTGCGGCGTGCCTGGATCCAGTGTCACAAGCGCTTCAAAGACTTGTTGCGTTCTAGAAGGTTGAGGACAATGTTGGCATTGGGCATTTAACCCAGCAGGTTGGCTTTCACCCCTGCTGCCCACCCAACCCCCCAACCCCCAACTCAAGTCTGAATCCAGTGACTGCATTGAATCATTGACAGCATGTGTCCTTTGCTGGGTGGGCCAGCAGATATTGCCCATGCTGGGGTCAGCCTGAGGGTGAAGAGATGGGTTCTGCACCCACAGCATGTGGTACACTGAGACCCACGTGACTGTTTTGGGGCAACCTGGAGGATCTACACCTAGGCGCTGTGCTGGAACTGCACCTCGGTGGGAGTTAGAACATCGGCTAGTGTCCTGGGGCAAAGTGGTGAGGGCACTTCACAGTTGCTGGTGTAAGTGGCAGAGACAGAGAGTGCCCATGGTGCCAGCAGTTGGAGGACTGCAGGGGACCAGGCACATGCTCAGTCGGTGCCTGATGTTGTGCCTCTGGAGTCGTCTACGATGCAGCAAATGCAGGAAATGCAGCCGGGTGTGTGGGACCATCTGGAGGAGATACATGAGACTACGCTTGGCTTGGTCTCCGTGGTGGAACAGTCCACGTGGACGGTTGCTGAAGCAATGAGCCTCATGTCCGAGTGCCATGCGTCCTCCATGGAGAGAGTGGTGACTCTCGTGGAGAGGCTCCTCCAGGAGACCAATCAGGGCTTCCTGGGGATGCACTCTGACCTCACATCGGCATTGACCTCAGCTGGTCAGTGCCAGTGTGGGAGATGGTGTGGGCACCACATTTCCCAGCTCAGTGCCCATCCATTCACGGTGAGCAGCGAGGTCCGAAGCCACCTCATGGTCGTGCAGCAGCTGCCTGTCGTCTCTGCGGGCACCTCTCAGGGCACTCTGGATGAGGGCGGCAGCTGTTCTGCCCCTCTCCCAATGACTATAGCATCCGGTGAGGCTGCAATGATTGCGGAGATGCCAGCTGTGCAACTGGCCACTCCCTCCCAGGCAGAGCCAGCACAGGCTCCGCGGGCCAGAGGATGGCTACCAAGGTCATTGAGGCCAACAGGACAGCAGAGTCAGCAGGGCTGGCTCAGATACCACTCCCAGCGATGGGGCAGCGCCAAGATGTAGCACCCGGAAATGTAAGGATAAGGCACCTTAGGCACACCACGGGTTTATCACTGGTGCCTTTGTGTTGGCTCGAGATGAGGTCCTTATGATTTGCTTTGAATTGGAACACTCTTGTCATTTTGTTTCATTATGCTTCTTTGCCTGTGATATTAAATTCAGACATGTGGCCATGGCTGAGGGTGCCTCTTTTCCTCTACATGTGGATGGTTTCCAAAAATGTTAGGATTGCATTGTGGGACATTCCACTTTATTAACAAGGCCTTTAGTTACTGTTCCTAACCTGGCAGAGTTGGCACTTAGGTATCGAGTATAGAGCCTGCAACCCAGGCTTGTCCTGGAGGTCTATCTGTGGTGAGCTAGCTGAAGGTTCATTGGATTAAAGCCTCCTGGGTGTACCTGCCTCCCTGGAGTATGCCTGGGTCAGCGTCTACCCCCTCAGCATTTCCCTGTGTGTGCTCATCCTCGGACTCAATGCTGGACTCATTCTGTGCTGCTGCAGCCACTGCGTCTACATCTTCATCATCCACTGCATCCCCCCTTTCAGCACAAGATAGTGGAGAGCGCAGCATGCAACCGCTATCAGTGGCATACGATCTGGGGGGTACTGGAGTGCACCCTCCGAGCAGTCCAAGCATCGGAAGCGCATCTTAAGAAGCCTTTTTGGAGCTGTGGCTCCTATTGTACCGCTGCTCAGCTTCTGTTCTTGGATGGCGGAGAGGGGTCATGAGCCACCTTTTCAGGGGATAGCCCTTGTCACCCAGCAGCCATCCATCCAGCCGGGCTGGAGCACTGAAGAGCCCCGGCACCTGGGAGTGTCTGAGGATGTAGGTGTTGTGGGAGCTGCCTGGGTACCTTGCACAGACTTGTAGAATCAGCATCCTGTGATCACACACTATCTGCACGTTCATGGAGTGGAAGCCCTTCCTGTTGACGAAGGCACCGGGCTCACCTGCTGGCGCCTTGATGGCCACATGTGTACAGTCTATAGCACCCTGGACACGGGGGAAGCCAGCAATGGCCGCTCAGAGGAGGTGCCCCCCGTGGAGAGTTCAGCTCCCATTCCCAGGCTAAGGGAAGGCTTCCAGAAACCTGCAGGCCCAAAAAAGATCCTTCACTGCAGAGTGCTGACCTGAAGGTTGTGAGTCCAGACCAAGCAGCTGGTACGCGTTTTGAAGTATTTCAGATCACACAGGCAAGTTTTAATAACTTCGAAAAATCAATACTTGAGAGAACACACTCCCAATCCCAGTGAGCCCTCTTATCCCGCCCGTGGATGAGGTTTATACAAATGTGTCCTACCCGCCTGCCCATTGTGCTGACCTGAAGATTGCACGGGCGATGAAAAATCAGCGTCGATTGGTGAATCAAGGGCCTTAAGTGGCCCGTTAGTTAATGGCTGGCATGGAGCGGGTATCATCGCGTGCCTGCCCAATGAAATACTGCGATGCACACGGTGACATCGGGACACTCGCCCATATTCACCGCGCATCATTTTACGCGTGGACATGCGAGGCCCGTCCCTGGATGCCAATGGGAAAATTCTGCCCCATGTCTACACAGCCTTAGCCAAGCCCTCTAGATTACTAGTCCAGTGACATTATCACTACATCAATGTCTCCCCAAATTAAATCAATATTTAAATGGCTGACCCAACAGCTGCACAGAGGTGGAAGCTGGAAGAAGATGGGATGATGTCAGGATTATGACCCAATGTTATTTGTTGGGGGGTGTTTTGCTCCCTGCATGTGCCCAAGCCCACCTCCTTTTGTCTGGGAAAATTCGTTCCTTCAGGTCACCGATGGTCTATTCAGTCAGACGTCTTGTTGCTCTGTGTCTCTAGACATCGAGGGGGGACATTGAGGAGGGTAGGAGTGCGAAAACATCACAACTACTGCCAAGAAATGAGTCCCAGACCTGCATGAGCCTTTGTCTGTGGTTGCAAATACATTGAAAATTAAACAAATAGTTGGCAGTCCTGTTGAGAAAGTGTTGTTTTGTGTCAGAGAGCACACAGGACTGCATGTGTAAAGTCCATGATGCCCTGCACCTGAGGGAGCCCAGCAGTGAGGGCAAATCCAGGGCACATTCTTTGATGCTCTTCAGTCTCCATTGGGATGACAATGACACCACAAACAGGGCATCAGTGCTTTCGTGGAGGGCCCGCCTGCTGTAAACTTGCTGACGTCAGCAGAAGCAGTTTGCAAGCAGCTGGAGGCACAAAACCTTAGAGCCACAGAGGCCTTCACTACCACACACATCCAACACATCCACTGGTGCTGGGCTCCAACTCTTGCTGCAACAGATGACACAGGTAAGTGAATCTTCCTACTGAAACACAGCCACACACTGCTCCTCTATGAGGTTCAGGTATGATGCACTTTTCTTTAAGATGCACACACTAAGGCCTCCTGTACCCTTTCCTCCTTCGCCCTCCTTTGCTGCCCTTTGCTGACTTGCTTCCTGCTGCTCCACTTCCTGACTTTGAAGCTTCAACAATAATCTCCACAGCATTCCCATGTGTTTCAGGACAAGGAAATTCCCTCTGAAATAGTCCACAAACTCACCCTGCAAAAGTATTTTAATGAAACAAGCACTTGATGAAACTCTGGCTCAAAAGCATCCAAGAAACCGATACTGACTCAACCCAGACAGACTCACTATAAATAAGGCAGCTGAATGGTGTTAGCCAATTGTTCTCACTGATTTTTTTTGGGCCTGTTAAGGAAATAACATTTCAGACGTGCACAGATACCAATTTTAGTAAAAGACCTGTTTCAGGTGCAGGTGCCTTAGTATATCATATTTAGCTGATGTCGCTCAGGATACCTATCAGGCACTTGGACCAATATGGTGTTGTGTGTACTTCCAGCACTTTTCTGGCACACCACACTGTGCTTCCAAATTCAGTTTTCCTTCCTCCCCCTCACTTTTAGATCTGGGAAACTTTTCAGGCATCTCCCAATTTCTCCCCTGACAGGCCAGGGAATCTCCAGAGTCCGAAGAGAAAATATTGGCCAGGTTTCCTGATTGCTCTCTGATTCCTGGCAGGCAACATGTGCAGACATCAGGTGAGAACACGATAAGGTTCAGCTGTGCTGCTAATCACAGTCAAATACATCAGCTACACTTACTGCCGATATGACAAGTAGGGCAACTATCAAAGTGAGCTCTGGGCCTGCACCATCACCTGAATCACTGTCAGAAAGCAAGGAGAGGTGAAAGGACACAAATTCAAGCAGAAAATACCAAAAAAGCTGATAGAATCAAAGGAAAAGGTTAGCGCCTGAAAATGATGCACACTGGTTGTTTTATATGAAAGAATTTGACACAGCAGAGCTACTGAACTCAATCTGCTGACCCATCCTTCAGGAAAAGGATCAGCTTGGATGCTTTTACTAGTGCTAGTGATAGCAGTTTTCTCACATACACATATTAATTTATAATCTTCAACATTAACTTAAAGTGATGAGTTAGTTGCAGACACACGGGATAATATGTTTGTGCAGAGCTACATGGAAGAGGCAATTAGAATTCTCAAAGCAATGCTTGGAATGAATATTGCAAGAATATTACGGTACAGAAAATCAAAGTGTTAGTATTAATTTCACTGTGGTTTTAGGTATTTTAAAATAAATTTAAATAACATTTGAAATGCTCCTCATTCACCTGCTTATACCATAGGAGCATGGAATTTGATTTGCTGTGTAAGTGTAGATCTCTCACACAGGACTGAATTCTAACTTGTTCAAAGGGTCACCTCACTGCTGGTGTTAAAATGGTGATGAGCAGAATTACATCAGTCCATTTTACTCTGGTGCATTGCTGTCTATTAGTAAATTAGTGTGATGGCTTTTACTATCTAATATGTGGAAGGAATAACTTACCGGATTAATGCATGGGCTTTAGTTGCATGTGACCTCTAACTTTCAGGTATCAGACTGGCCATGTAAGCTATGTACTCTCTGCTTCTAAGGAAACAAAAATATTTTCCTTCTAATTTTCTTCCCCCCTCATCAATAATTTGTTTTAACGTGTATAATAAATTTACTGTGATTCAAAACAGAAATTTAAAAAATAAATTAAGGTTGTTTCCATGTTAAGCTTTAAGTTAAAATTCATAGCTCCAAAAATCAATGGAGGATCTACTGGGAGTCCAGATGTGCCCACCTAGGACGGTCACCATTGATCCCTGCTAAGGCCTGTGTGGTCAGCGGGAGGTCCCCTGCTTTGAATGGTAAAATAAGCACTGATGCCTCTCGGGGGCATATCAAGGACACGTCTCACAAAAGTGTCTGGCCATTCAGTGGCTTTACAAGAGAGGTAGCAACTATTCCCCATGCCACCACCTCACCATCAACGAACGACATCAGCAACCTGTCTCCAGCGTATCTTGACCCCCCCAGGTGTGCCCTACTTCTGCTCTTTGTTGGCCCATTCCACAGCAGCTCCTAATGGGGAACTGGAAAATTCTGATGTGAGGAACTACTGTCTATGTCCTGCCCTCTCCTGGCACTGATGGCCTTGGTGGCCAAAGCAACAAAGTTGAGATCCCTACATGCTCAATCTGAAGCCTGCCAATAGGCCAAGATACAGCATATTCTGCTCACTGGCTGATTTCGAAGCCTTCTGTGACACTGTTGTTCTAGTTAAATGGGAATGTGCCAGATGGGCCACAGATTTTCATGGATATGTGGAGAGGTACAAAGAGCTTAAAAAAAATGCCATGGACATGAAGATGCCTGCCTGAAACTGTTAGGCAAAGGCAGCTGACCAAGGCCTGTTGGTTAAAATCAAGTGGGCTAGAGGTTACCCTTTAGCTGGAAGGTAAATGGCACGGAATGAGCTTCAGGAGGGTATCACAAATGTGATGGGTAGAAGGGGTGGGGAAACAAGGGCTGGCAGAGGCTCAAACGTACCTTGTGCGACCCAGTAGAGCACACTTGCTCATCCTGGCTCCACGAGGGAAAGCTAAACACTTACTTGTTTTTGATCCTTTCATTGAAGAGCAGCTCTCTTGAAATGGAATGGGTTCTCCACTGAGATCTCAGTTAAAAGGCCAGTAGGGTCATATTAACCTGCAGATAAGGTTGCAGATTTGCATACCTGTGTAATGTTTCTACCTGGTTTAGATGAGGACCTCATCTACCATGTTGCTAAAATCCACCCAGAGCAAGCAATTCACCATTTTTTTAAATGGCTCCCATATCTGGATTCTACTGGATGGTTGAAATTAAATCCACTCCCCCCAAGTATTAGCATGACTCAGTAATAGTACACTTGCCTCCAAGTCAGAGGTTTGTGTTTGGAAACCCTGCTCCAGGGATTTGAATATGGATCCAGTACAGAATTGAGGGAGTGTTTCATTGTCGGAGGTGCCATCTTTTGTTAAACCGAGTGCTTGCCTGTCTGTTGATGGGAGTGTCAAAGATCCCATGGCATGAGTTGAGTAAGAGAGGGAGTCCTCCTGAGTCCTGGCCAATATTCCTCTTTATCTTGCACACCACAACATACTAACTGGGTATTTATCTAATTGTTGTTAGTAGGACCTTGCTGTGAACAAATTAGCAATTGCTTTACACCTACAAAACAAAAGCAACCGCTCTCCCAAAGTAATTCAATTGCTGTTAGGTATTGTGGGACATCCTGAGGATGTGAAAGGTGCTATGTAAATACAAGTTCCTTTTTTCTTTGAATTATAGAATACTTGAAATTCCTTTGAATGTGAATTAATTAAAACTTTAACAAGAACTTCAATATTGGTATGCTAATACCCAAAGAGCTCAATTGAAAGGAAAAAGCTGGAGGAGAGTTCTTTCTGATTTAAAAAAAATATGTTCAAGTATAAAATTCCTTCCATATTGGCCTTTTCATATTTGTAGCTTTAAAACTGAGAATAAACACAGAGCGAGTGAAACAGTCAACACCAGCAGCACAGAATGGGCTTGTAGCAAATTGGTGGCCGATCTTTCACGTTGCTTGATCTTTCCACTGAAGCTCACAGAACTACAGCTCAGACACATCTTGGAGACTCGTTTCCTGGTCTCACTGTCAAATTGCTTGGTTTTAAATTTAAAATCTTGGTAACATCTTCCAAGCCAGTAGAAAATAAATAAAGCCGCAGTGAAAAGTCAACTGGCAATTCACTAACAACCTGTTCTGCACTGCTGCCTGCAGACCACTTTCACCCCTAGAAACTGCCTTTGCATTAATGTGACCTTTAAATTCCTCTTTTTATCTTTGAAATCTATTAATCATGTGGACATACCTTCTATCAGGAAAATGGTAACTCATTTTAATAGAGAAAGCCCTAGAGGAGCAAGAGACACTCAACAATGCAAAGGAAAAAATTGTCTTTCGAAACAATTATGATACAGGTCAACCATGAACTGTCCTTCCACATACCCATCACCTGAATATTAATTATGAATTGTATATTTTTATTTCTCACTTTGTACAATTTCAATTTGGATAGCAACTGCTGAAAGTAACTGAAAGCAGAATCAAAAAAGAAAGTCCCACTACTGCACTCAGTCCATTAAACATGCATTGCAATGACAAACAGGGAAAGTTATTTAAAGAGCCTACTTGCTACCACATGGGTTTACACCCATGTCGTGCAATGAACTAGCCCGCCTCTTGAAGAAGTCTAACACTTCTCAATTAAGTGACTGGGAAAATCACCAGATAAAATCCACTGCATTTCATCCTCTTCACTGCAGTTCCAGCATCTGGTCACAGAGGAACTTGTGAGGCCAAGAGGTGAGTGGGTTGTCTACCTGTGTTCACTCAGGGAAAGGATGCTGAGTGATAAAGAGAAAAAGAATGTGCCCTGCCTGGACAACCAATATTTTTTTTTCAGAAAAATAAAAAGATATCCAAAAAATATACCACAAGATTACATAACAAATAGAAGCAGGAACAGACCAAATAGCCTCTCATGCCTGCTCCACCATTCAATATAATCGGGGCTGATCTTCTGCCTCAACCCCCACTTTCCCACCCGTTCCCCATATCCCTCGATTCCCTGAGAGATCAAGATATGAACATAAAAAACCTTATAAAATACTACAATTGGAGTGCTGAAGGTGTTGGAAGGCTGGAGGAGTTTGTCAAGACTGAGTGGGTCACTCCATGGAGGGAGTTGAAGATGTTGATGATTTGCCTAGCTCTCAAATGTTTTATACTTTCCAGAGGCCCCAGCACTTCACCTCACCTGGTCCTCACAAGATATTGCTATTGATTATTCTATGTAGCTCCCAAGAGCTGAATTTTATTTTTGTAAATCCTAATAGTTTATTTATAAAACATAGAATGCAAAGTGTATTTTTTTTTCATTTTCTCCTTATAGCTTGACAATGATATTTCAATGCTGAAAAAAGAGACATGTCTAAGCTTTTCATCTTGCACTCATCAGGACACTCACAAGAATACCAATATAAGGGGAAAACAACAATTTATACTGTAAGTGAAGAGAGTGCTGACTGGTTGGCAAGTGGCATTGCCATGGAGAATGCACCAGTGATGGTGACTGACAAATATTGTTTGAAATTTAAACCAGGCAGCTTAACCCTGATTGGTCAAGGTATTGCTCTGAGGTATGAGTCAGCGAATAGCTGTCACTTATTTTGTTTAGCTGAAACAGGTGCAATGTGTGTACATGTTCTTTTCGTCTGCCAAAGAACAGGGCCCTGTATATTAATATATGTATTTTCCAATACATGCAAATGTGCCACACTGCATGCCTGACTGACAATCTTAAATCGGTGTCCTGATGAGTGCAAGATGAAAAGCTTAGACATGCCTCTTTTTTCAGCAATACTCAAGTTCTGTTATACCCAGCATTAAGTTGAACACTTTCATCTAATCCAATATTTTATATTCTGCCTCTCTCTGCCTAACCTGCATTCACCCCAAGCAGTAAAACTGTGAAATAGTGTTTCAAATAAAAAAAACTGTGTTGTAAATATTGATTAACCTATTTACAGTAATCTGTCACAATCACAAGGCATAAGATTTTTATTACACTTTGGGTATGTCATCTCCTAACCTTCAGGACTAAAGTAGCAGTTTTATAGCATGTCAATCCAGATATCAGTTGTCAGAAAAATTGCTTTTTACAGGTTAAAAGAAATGCATTCACTTTCTATTACAGCTATTTAAAAATATAATTTATATCCTGCCTCTGTGGTTCTCATTGTCATTTACAGTTATTTTAAATGATGATAATAAAGTGATTAAATGTGTTTGTTTTTCAAATGGTCAGCTGATACACCGATTTAAATATATTTAATTAGTGGTTAGAAAAATAGGTGTTATGGCATTGGGGGCACCATTTCTACTCCTGAGACAGAAGCTCCACATTCAAGTCCCACTTCAAGGACTTGATGGCTGAGAAAGGTGTGTTCATAACACGGCCAAACAGCTTTAGTATCAACTTGTAAATGCTTCCAATTTGTGCCAATGTCCGAAGGTAAGAATGAGAGAGATCCCTGGTGCGCCATGTGAGAGCAAGAAATTGGAGCCTCTACCATCATTCCCATAGCTCTAAATTACAACATGCATGTAAAAGTACATGTTGCCACAGCAACTCAGACTCCTTGGGGGTGGAGCTAGTTGGCTGGACAGCCAGTGTGAATCAGATTGCTACCAACAGCACAGGGTTCAAACCCTGTTCAAACTGTGGTGGATTCAGGACCTACCCCTTTGCCCTACCCATGGTAGAGGTTGTGGCATTGTGGGTTGGGTCTGCCTCTGGGCAGAGGGCACAAGCAGAAGATAAAAATGGCTGTGCTGCATTTAACCTGCATCTATTTTCCAAAGTGTAGTGTCTTAGTCCTGAAAGAGGTCATACATTGCAAAGTATGAATGTCTGACAATGGCAAGCTATGTCCAAAGTAAATCTACATTACAATTAACAAAAAGACAATTGACGTTTTCTTTGTAATGCTCAGCCTCTGAAGTCCAGTCAGTGGAAGGCACGTTATTCACAATGTCTTGTTTTTCTTCCTGTTTTTTGATCTCTTTTCAGTTCATGTCGCTGTGATGTACCAGGGCCTTCTTCAGTCTTTTCCTTATTATAACAGACAATTAATTATTTTGTACAATTTAGTACTGGAGTGAACTTGCTATTGCATGCGCTCTTATAAACAAACTCCCTATGATAAATAACATTAATTTAAAAGCCAAAGTTCACTTCACTTAACTATTACAAATAGAATGCTTTTTTTTATTCATTCACAGAGTATGGGCTTCACTGGCTGGGCCAGCATTTATTGCCCATCCTTAGTTGCCCTTGAGAAGGTGGTGGTGAGCTGTCCATCAATAACAGCTCATTGTTTTGTAATGTTATCAAATCCCAACAATTAAATTATTACCTTGTTACTCATAGAGATTCATGTCATCTATCTACCTATATAAGGCTCCCTGATATACCACCAATATACTACCATTTCTGATACATAAATCAGCAATTATGTTAGAACTTCATAGGGGTTGTGTGGATTTATAAAATCAGCATTACTTCATTCATGGGATGGTGTCACTGGCTAGGTCAGCATTTATTGCCCATCCCTAATTGCCCTTTTTCAGAGAGCAGTTAAGAGTTAACCACATTGCTGTGGGTCTGGGGTCACATGGAGGCCAGACCAGGTAAGGATGGCAGATTTCCTTCCCTAAAGGACATTAGTGAACCAGATGGGATTTTACAACAATCAGCAATAGTTTCATGGTCATCATCAGACTTAATTCCAGATTTTTTATTGAATTCAAATTTCCCCATCTGTTGTGGTGGGATTCAAACCCAGGTCCCCAGAGCATCACCCAGGATTTCTTGGAACACTATGTCAAATGACAATGCCACTATGCCACCACCTCCCCACTTTCCTGTGTTGGAGGGTGAATTTTGTGCTCATATAGGGGAAGAACATCTGTGTTGCGAGCGGAATAATTTTGTCAATTTGTTACCCAGGGTTACCACTGCACCATTCCCAGGTCAGGCAAAGTACAAAGAGCTTCAAAGGATAGTTCCCTTACTCTGTTTCAATGAAGCGGCTTAATCCAAGCCTTAGCAGAGCATTCTTCACAGCCAAAAGTATATGTGGGGAATTCAGGAGAAACTTCTTCAACCCGGAAAGTTAGAAAAGAATCATAGCATCGTTACAGCTTAGAAAGGAGCTATTTGACATGTCGTATCCATGCCAGGTTTCTGCAAGGGCAATCCAGCGGGCTCCAATGCCCTGGCCTTTCCACATAGCCCTGCAAATTTTTTTCTGTTCAGGTGTTTATCCAGTTCCCTTTTGAAAGACGTAACAGAACCTGTTAGACTCTCAGGCAGTGCAAACCACTTTCTGCATAAGAAAGTTTTTCCTCATGTCTCCATTGGTTCTTTTGCCACTCACCTTAAATTGGTCTCCTCTGGTTCTTGTCCCTTTTGCCAGTAGGAACAGCTCTTCTTTATCTACTCTGTCTCGAACCCTCATGATTTTGAACACTTCTATCAAATCTCCTCTCAACCTTTTCTTCACTAAGGAGAACAACCCCGGCTTCTCCAATTTATCCATGTAACTGAAGTCCCTCATCCCTGGAAAGATTTTCATAAACCTTTTCTGCACCATCTCTAAAACCTTTATGTCCTTTGCAAATGTGGTGGCCAGAACAGGATACTATTCCAGTTGAGGCTGATCAGCATTTCATAAGGGTTCATGATAGCTTTCTTGCCTTTTGTACTCTATGCCTTGCTTTATAAAGACCAATATCCCATATGCCTTTTTAGCCACTTTTTCAATCTGCTCTATCACTTTCAATGATTAATGCATATATCTCCCAGGTCTCTCTATTTCTGTACCCCCTTTAGAATTGTGCTCTATTTAAATTGCCTGGCCACATTTTTCCCACCAAAATGTATCATTTCACATTTTTCTGCATTAATTTTCATCTACCATGTGTTTGCCTTTGCCCCCAGTTTGTCGATGTCCTCTTGAAAGCTATCATTATCCTCATCATAGTTCACAATTCTTCTGAGTTTTATCTCATCTGCAAATTTTGAAATTATGCCTGTACAGCCAAATCTAAGTCATTCATATATATCAAGAAAAGCAGTAGTCCTAGTATTGACCCCTGTAGAACTCAACTGTATATCTTCCTCCAGTTTGAAAAGCAACCATTCACTGTAATCTCTGTTTCCTATTACTCAGCCAAATTTGTGTCCATGCTGCCACTTTCCATCTTTTTCCATGGGCTTCAACTTTGCTGGCAAGTCTAATATATGATACTTTATCAAACACCTTTTTGGAAGTCCATTTACACCAAATCAATCGTATTACCCTCATCGACCTTCTCTGTTGCATCATCAAAAACTCATTCAAGTTAGTAAAACATGATTTTCCTTTAACAAGTCTATGCTGGGTTTCCTTAATTAATCCACACTTGTTCAACTGACTGCTAATTTTGTGTCGGATTATCATTTCTAAAAGCTTTCCCATCACTGAGGTTAAACTAACTGGCCAGTAGTTGCTGGGTTTATCCTTTTCAACAAGGGTGTAGCATTTGCAACAGTCCTCTGACATCAGCCTGAATCTAAGGAGGGTTGGAAGATTACGACTTGTCCCTTTGCAATTTCCACACTTACTCCCCTCAGCATCTTCGAATGCATCCTATTGAGTCCTGGTGACTGATTAACTTTAAGTACAACCAGCCTTCCTACTACCTCTTTTTTAAAATCAATTTTTTGCCCATTTGCAACTCAACAACCTTCTCTTTCACTGTGACATTGGCAGCATCCTCTTCCTTGGTAAAAACAACTGCAACTTCTCATTTATTATCTTGGCCATGCCCTCTGCCTCCATGTGTAGATTTCTTTATGGTCCCTAGTCAGTCCCACCCTTCATCTTACAACTTTTTTTACTATTTATATGTCTATAGAAGACTCCTGGATTCCCTCTGGATTCACGGTTATGTTAGCTGCCAGTTTCTTCATGTACTCTCACATTGTCTCTCTTGTTTTCTTTTTCGTGTCCCCCCTGAACTTTCTATATTCAGCCTGGTTCTCACTTGTATCATCAAACTGACATCAGCCATATGAGTCCTTTTTTCTGCTTCATTCTACTCTCCATCTCTTCCATCATCCATGGCAGTCTAGTTTGGATGCCCTAACTTTTCCCTTTGTTGGAATGCAATTCGACTGTACCCAGGTCATCTCCTCTTTAAAGGTCGCTCATTGCTCTGTTACAGTTTACCTGCCAATCCTTGATTCCAACATATCTGGGACACATCTGTTTTCACCCCAATGAAATTGACCCTCCTTGAATTAATACTTTTTTAAAATTTTAGATAGCTCTTTGTCCTTTCCCTTGGCTACCTTATAATGCGATCACTACCTCCTAAATGTTCCCCATTAACACTTGATCCACTTGACCCAGCTCATTCCCCAGACCAGATCCAGGAATGCCTTCTTCCTCAGTGGACCTGAGCATATTGATCAAGAAAATTTTCCAAAGCTCCTTCAGAAACCTTCTATACATTTTACAAAATTACTATCCCAGTCTATATTAAGATAATTAAAGATTCCCATCATCACTACCCTATAGTTTTTGCACTTCTGTAATTTCTCTGCAAATCTGCTTCTCTATAACCTTTGCATTAGTTGGTGGCTTGTAGAATACACCCTGTATTGTAATGGCACCACTATTGTTTCTTAACACTAATCAAATAGACCCTATCCTTGACCCCTCCAGGACATCCTTTCTCTCCAGCACTGTAATATTCTCCTTCATTAATGTTTAGTTTGTGGAACTTGCTATCACATGGAGTAACTGATAGAAATTTTAACTCAATAAAAATCTGGAATTAAAAGTCTGGGACAATCGTGAAATCATTGCCGATTGTTGTAAAAACCCAACTGGTTCACTAATGTCCTTTAGGGAAGGTAATCTGCCATTCTTACTTGGTCTGGCCTACATGTGACTCCAGACCCACAGGAATGTTGTCTGAAACAAGGACAATTAGGGATGGGCAATAAATGCTGGCCTAGCCAGCGACACCCACATCCCATGAACAAATAAAAATAAATGCATTTAAGGGATAAATAGATAAGTATAAGAGGGAGAAAAGAACAAAAGGAAAATGCTGATAGGGCTAAACAAGGTATGCTGGAAGGAGGCACAAGGAGCTTAAACAATGGCATTGACCATCTGGGTCAAATGGCCTGTTTCTGCAAATTCTATGTACTTCTCTGTAATGTAAGGCTACCAAAATTGCAAATTATGTCAAGATAATTAATAATTGCACTTGTGGTCAAAGGAAGGCTGGTTTGCAAAGTGAAAAAAAAACTCTACTCATGTAGGACAGGGATGTCCAACCTTTTTACAAAGTGCATGTGGAGCCCTGGGAGCCACATATCAAATTTGACATCTATGCCTCCATTAATTTGCAGATGGCTGAAGGAGTGGCCTTTGAAACCAGGAAACTCAATTTTATTTTCCCTTCTATTTATTTCTTGGTTTGTCCTGTTGGAATTTGATGTGAAATATGATCAGAAAGGCTGATTTTATAGTAGTTGACACATTCTATTTAGGATTCCTGAAGCACAGTCCCAAAAGCTGTCATTATTGACAACTAATAAATGTGTTTGAATTAATAGAGATGTGTGTTAAACAGGAATAAAATTCAATTGGTACAGGGTGGAAAATTGTCAGAAGTGGATCATGCACTTGTTATACATGCTGCCTATTATTCTTATCATTGATTTCAATGGAAAGGAACATCAGGCAACTTGTATAATGGGCAGTCAATGCTGCCAAAGTTAAATGTTATGCTTAAGAGTGGCATCCATGCTTTCTAGAAGGACGGATATCTCTGCCTTATGTGAATGTTCCCATTTCCCATGAGTCATCTTACTAGTCTGGTTGAGCAATTGACAATTTGTTACAATTAATACCCAATTAGAATACTTCTGTACTGTGAACTCACATCCATTCAGAACTTACTTAAAGCTTATTGAAAGAAAAATCATTGGCCTATATAAAATGAACAAATGTTCAAAACAGTAATTTAATCTTTCACAGTTCCATTGTCAACCATAAACCTCAATTTACAAAATCCTCAGACCAGCTCAACTAAATTACCATTTAATAACTCCCTGACAACCCTCTATTTTCCTGTATTTATTTATGGCTCTTTCACTAATAGAGGGGCCATATAATAAACCTTACTTTTACCACAGTTTTTGCATTGTGCCTTAGGACAGCATCACCAACAGTGTCTCCGCCAATTGAGAAAGTGTTTTAAGCAGGCCTTGTTCACAAAGTCTGGGATATTCAGGCCCTGAAAGTTGTAATTCTGTTCACTGGGGACTGCGAGTTAGTTGCGTTTATTCAATGCTTTTCGTTTCAGGTGCTGACTTTTTCTCGGGGGTCTCTCCTGTTCAAAGGAAAATGAATGTCCTGCTTAAACAAAACTCTCTTATGTGGCATTTATTATGAAGCCACTCTTAAATTCTCTCCTCTCGTTATTTGATGCCAGATAACAGAAACCCCAAGATATCTGCACACTAATGAATTTCTCCCAATTAATGCAGCTGATGGTCCTCCTTGCTCTGTGAAACTTATGAATGCAGTTTAGTTGAATAAATAGGGATTAAACTATAAGAACAATACCTTATCTTTTCTGGCATTTTAAATCTAAACATTTGTGGATGATTATCATGCATGCTTTCTCCTTTCTGCCACTCATTACAACACCACACTTGCAACGTGATTGAATTCAGAATAAATATCTGTACAATGTGTAGAATGGAGGCATTCAAAAAGGAATATACATGGTCACAATGAGTCTGAGCACTTCCACAAGTGTCTTAATAACTATATCTATCATGCACTTTCACCTATATTCAGCAATCAATAAGATGTGACTAACCCTTAGACAAGGGCCTGATCAGATCAGAGGATTAGTATTGATCTCTGAGCACACACACTGATAACTAAAGTAATCAAGAAGCTGAACTCATCGTATCATTCCTTACACTGCCACAAATCAGGTGAATGGACGAGGTTTCTCAGCAGTTACCTCATCAAATCACTCTTCTACATTATCTTGTGTTTTAGCAATTACTACACAATTTGCAAAAGGTATTCTCACTTCTAATGAGAGTAAAGCAATCTTAGATAGAAGTATTCCAGGCCTTTGAACAGGTGGACTGCACTATTATTCTGAACAAAGTTCTGATGTTCTTCATTGCTATTTTGGCACAAGCTGAAAATACAGACAAGTAGCCTAGCTCAAAGGCCCCCTTAAAGTGCACAGAAATGGCCTCCAGTTGCTCTACTTCTGACCCTTCCCATAGAGGAATATTTAACTAGTTAACTGACCACAAGGGCAGTCATAGGCAGGAGGATAGCACCTGGCATAAACCTTTGGAGCTCATATGTGTGATTTTCCTCATTCCTAACATGTCTGCACTGCACAAGAGTGGAAAGGGTGCAAAACCTGAGCATGCTCTGGAACAAATTTCCTGGCCTGAGCCACTTCTAAAGCTCAGGAGCACCCCTGGTGTTGGTCCATCTCCAGGGTTGGCAGTGTGCTGAGAAACAGGGCAGGAAACAGGAGACTAGCACGATGGCCATGAGCAGGTCTCTGGCCATCAGTGTTCAACTCTCTAACAATTGCTGGAGAATTGGCAACCAGAGACCCTGAGGCCTAAATATCACATGATTACCCCTGGGGAAGGAAAGCTCTTTCCATTCAGGGAATTTCTGATTTTGGGCAATACTGGGACCTCCAGAGATCCTCTATCCACCAGGAGCCAGGCACCAACTATAATTTTATTAAATTAATTCTTGGAATGTGAGCATTATTTATTGACTATTACTAATCATCCTAAAGCAGTTGGTGAGCCGCTACATGATGCTACTTTCTTTGGCTGATCTTGAAAATGGGCACTCAATGGAGTGGAGAAGTGAACATGGAGTTGGGTAGCAGGAAACACTCCCCCTTAACTGAATTCTATGAAATAATTGAACTGCAGGCACAAGCCTCCTGCCTATAGCTGTCCTCCAGAAGACCAGGGGAAACCCAGAAATCCTGGGACTTCATAGAAACAAACAGGACCGTGAGAAAATAGTATTTGCCCTTTTATCTTGACCCCTGTTTTGACCTTGCAGCAGCCTTTTTCAGTTTACAGTGCTTAATGGTTGTAGGTTATTAAACAAAAGCACTTTCAGAAATCAGACGATTTAGTTGTGTGACAAGGAGGGAAATTGAGACCTGTGGAAGCAAACTAGTCAAAACCGTCACTGCAAGAGCAAAGAGCTATTTAATTGTTTTGTATATTTTAAATTAAATATCAACAAACGATTTATGTACGCATATAACTCACCCATTGACAGTGCTCATCCGCACTCATCCCACTGACAGTGCTAATCCCCCCTCACTCCACTGACAGTGCTAATCCCCCCTCACTCCACTGACAGTGCTAATCTCTCCTCACTCCACTGACAGTGTTAATCCTCCCTCACTCCACTGACATAGCTAATCCCCCCTCACTCCACTGACAGCGTAATCCCCCCTCACTCCACTGACAGTGCTAATCCCCCTCACTCCACTGACAGTGCTAATCCCCCTCACTCCACTGACAGTGCTTATCCCCCTCACTCCACTGACAGTGCTAATCCCCCCCACTCCACTGACAGTGCTTATCCCCCTCACTCCACTGACAGTGCTAATCCCCCTCACTCCACTGACAGTGCTAATCCCCCTCACTCCATTGACAGTGCTAATCCCCCTCACTCCATTGACAGTGCTAATTCCCCTTACTCAACTGACAGTGCTAATCCCCCCTCACTCCACTGATAGTGTTAATACCCTCTCACTTCAATGACATGATAATCCCCCTCATTCCACTCACAGTGCTAATCCCCCCTCACTCCACTGATAGGATTAATACCATCTCACTTCGCCGACAGTGCAAATTCCCCTTACTCCACTGACAGTGCTAATACCCCCTCACTCCACTGACAGTGCTAATTCTCCTTACTCCACTGACAATGCTAATCTCTCCCTCACTCAACTGACAGTGCTAAACCCCCTCACTCCACTGACAGTACTAGACCCCCCTCACTCCACTGATAGTGTTAATACCCTCTCACTCCACTGACAGTGCTAATCCCCCTCACTCCACTGACAGTGTTAATCCCCCTCAGTCCACTGACAGGGCTAATCCCCCCTCAATCCACTAACAATCCTAATCCCCCCTCACTCCACTGACGATACTAATCTCCCTCATTCCACTAACAATGCTAATCCCCCTCACTCCACCGACAGCGCTAATCCCCCTCACTCCACTGACAGTGCTAATCCCCCTCACTCCACTGACAGTGCAAATCCCCCCTCACTCCACTGACAGTGTTAATCCCCCTCACTCCACAGACAGTGCTAATCCCCCTCACTCCACTGACAGTGCTAATCCCCCGTCACTCCACTGACAGTGCTAATCCCCCCTCACTCCACTGACAGTGCTAATCCCCCTCACTCCACTGACAGTGTTAATCCCCCTCACTCCACTGACAGTGCTAATCCCCCCTCACTCCACTGACAGTGCTAATCCCCCTCATTCCACTGACAGTGCTAATCCCCCTCACTCCACTGACAGTGCTAATCCCACTCACTCCACTGACAGTGCTAATCCCCCTCACTCCACTGACAGTGCTAATCCCCCTCACTCCACTGACAGTGTTAAACTCCCTCACTCCACTGACAGTGCTAATCCCCCTCGCTCCATTGACAGTGCTAATCCCCCCTCACTCCACTGACAGTGCTAATCCCCCTCACTCCACTAACAATGCTAACCCCCCTCACTCCACTGACAGTGCTAATCCCCCCTCACTCCATTGACAGTGCTAATTCCCCTTACTCAACTGACAGTGCTAATCCCCCCTCACTCCACTGATAGTGTTAATACCCTCTCACTTCAATGACAGTGCTAATCCCCCTCATTCCACTCACAGTGCTAATCCCCCCTCACTCCACTGATAGGATTAATACCATCTCACTTCGCCGACAGTGCAAATTCCCCTTACTCCACTGACAGTGCTAATACCCCCTCAATCCACTGACAGTGCTAATTCTCCTTACTCCACTGACAATGCTAATCTCTCCCTCACTCAACTGACAGTGCTAAACCCCCTCACTCCACTGACAGTGTTAATCCCCCTCAGTCCACTGACAGGGCTAATCCCCCCTCAATCCACTAACAATCCTAATCCCCCCTCACTCCACTGACAGTGCTAATCCCCCTCACTCCACTGACACTGCTAATCCCCCCTCACTCCACTGACGATACTAATCCCCCTCATTCCACTAACAATGCTAATCCCCCTCACTCCACCGACAGCGCTAATCCCCCTCACTCCACTGACAGTGCTAATCCCCCTCACTCCACTGACAGTGCAAATCCCCCCTCACTCCACTGACAGTGTTAATCCCCCTCACTCCACAGACAGTGCTAATCCCCCTCACTCCACTGACAGTGCTAATCCCCCGTCACTCCACTGACAGTGCTAATCCCCCCTCACTCCACTGACAGTGCTAATCCCCCTCATTCCACTGACAGTGCTAATCCTCCTCACTCCACTGACAGTGCTAATCCCCCTCACTCCACTGACAGTGCTAATCCCCCTCACTCCACTGACAGTGCTAATTCCCCTCACTCCACTGACAGTGCTTATCCCCCTCACACCACTGACAGTGTTAATACCCTCTCACTCCACTGACAGTGCTAATCCCCCTCACACCACTGACAGTGTTAATCCCCCTCAGTCCACTGACAGTGCTAATCCCCCTCACTCCACTGACAGTGCTAATCCCCCCTCAATCCACTAACAATCCTAATCCCCCCTCACTCCACTGACGATACTAATCCCCCTCATTCCACTAACAATGCTAATCCCCCTCACTCCACCGACAGCGCTAATCCCCCTCACTCCACTGACAGTGCTAATCCCCCCTCACTCCACTGACAGTGCTAATCCCCCTCACTCCACTGACAGTGCAAATCCCCCCTCACTCCACTGACTGTGTTAATCCCCCTCACTCCACTGACAGTGCTAATCCCCCTCACTCCACTGACAGTGCTAATCCCCCCTCACTCCACTGACAGTGCTAATCCCCCTCACTCCACTGACAGTGCTAATCCCCCTCATTCCACTGACAGTGCTAATCCCCCTCATTCCACTGACAGTGCTAATCCCCCTCACTCCACTGACAGTGCTAATCCCCCTCACTCCATTGACAGTGCTAATCCCCCCTCACTCCACTGACAGTGCTAATCCCCCCCACTCCACTGACAGTGCTAATCCCCCTCACTCCACTGACAGTGCTAATCCCCCTCACTCCACTGACAGTGCTAATCCCCCTCACTCCATTGACAGTGCTAATTCTTCCCCACTCCACTGACAGTGCTAATCCCCCTCACTCCACTGACAGTGCTAATCCCCCTCACTCCACTGACAGTGCTAATCCCCCTCACTCCATTGACAGTGCTAATCCTTCCCCACTCCACTGACAGTGCTAAACCCACTCACTCCACTGACAGTGCTAATCCCCCTCACTCCATTGACAGTGCTAATCCTTCCCCACTCCACTGACAGTGCTAATCCCCCTCACTCCACTGACAGTGCTAATCCCCCTCACTCCATTGACAGTGCTAATCCTTCCCCACTCCACTGACAGTGCTAAACCCACTCACTCCACTGACAGTGCTAATCCCCCTCACGCCATTGACAGTGCTAATCCTTCCCCACTCCACTGACAGTGCTAAACCCACTCACTCCACTGACAGTGCTAAACCCACTCACTCCACTGACAGTGCTAATCCCCCTCATTCCACTAACAATGCTAATCCCCCTCACTCCACCGACAGCGCTAATCCCCCTCACTGCACTGACAGTGCTAATCCCCCCTCACTCCACTGACATAGCTAATCCCCCCTCACTCCACTGACAGCGCAATCCCCCCTCACTCCACTGACAGCGCTAATCCCCCCTCACTCCACTGACAGTGCTAATCCCCCTCACTCCACTGACAGTGCAAATCCCCCCTCACTCCACAGACAGTGCTAATCCCCCTCACTCCACAGACAGTGCTAATCCCCCTCACTCCACTGACAGTGCTAATCCCCCGTCACTCCACTGACAGTGCTAATCCCCCCTCACTCCACTGACAGTGCTAATCCCCCTCATTCCACTCACAGTGCTAATCCCCCTCACTCCACTGACAGTGCTAATCCCCCTCATTCCACTCACAGTGCTAATCCCCCCTCACTCCACTGATAGGATTAATACCCTCTCACTTCGCCGACAGTGCTAATTCCCCTTACTCCACTGACAGTACTAATACCCCCTCACTCCACTGACAGTGCTAATTCTCCTTACTCCACTGACAATGCTAATCTCTCCCTCACTCAACTGACAGTGCTAAACCCCCTCACTCCACTGACAGTCCTAGACCCCCCTCACTCCACTGATAGTGTTAATACCCTCTCACTCCACTGACAGTGCTAATCCCCCTCACTCCACTGACAGTGTTAATCCCCCTCAGTCCACTGACAGTGCTAATCCCCCTCACTCCACCGACAGCGCTAATCCCCTCACTCCACTGACACTGCTAATCCTCCCTCACTCCGCTAACAATGCTAATCCCCCCTCACTCCACTGACAATACTAATCCCCCTCATTCCACTAACAATGCTAATCCCCCCTCACTCCACTGACAGTGCTAATCCCCCTCATTCCACTCACAGTGCTAATCCCCCTCACTCCACTGACAGTGCTAATCCCCCTCATTCCACTCACAGTGCTAATCCCCCCTCACTCCACTGATAGGATTAATACCCTCTCACTTCGCCGACAGTGCTAATTCCCCTTACTCCACTGACAGTACTAATACCCCCTCACTCCACTGACAGTGCTAATTCTCCTTACTCCACTGACAATGCTAATCTCTCCCTCACTCAACTGACAGTGCTAAACCCCCTCACTCCACTGACAGTCCTAGACCCCCCTCACTCCACTGATAGTGTTAATACCCTCTCACTCCACTGACAGTGCTAATCCCCCTCACTCCACTGACAGTGTTAATCCCCCTCACTCCACCGACAGCGCTAATCCCCTCACTCCACTGACACTGCTAATCCTCCCTCACTCCGCTAACAATGCTAATCCCCCCTCACTCCACTGACAATACTAATCCCCCTCATTCCACTAACAATGCTAATCCTCCTCACTCCACTGACAGTGCTAATCCCCCTCACTCCACTGACAGTGCTAATCCCCCCTCACTCCACTGACAGTGTTAATCCTCCTCACTCCACTCAGTGTTAACCTCTATCACTCCACTCACAGTACTAATCCCCTTTCCCTCCACTGACAGTGCTACTCCCCCTCACTCCAGTGACAGTGCTAATTCCCTCTCACTCCACTGACAGTGCTAATCCCCCCTCACTCCACTGACAGTGTTAATCCTCCTCACTCCACTCAGTGTTAACCTCTATCACTCCACTCACAGTACTAATCCCCTTTCCCTCCACTGACAGTGCTACTCCCCCTCACTCCACTGACAGTGCTAATTCCCTCTCACTCCACTGACAGTGCTAATTTCCTCTTACTCCACTGACAGTGTTAATGCCCCCTCACTCCACTGACAGTGTTAATGCCCCCTCATCCCCTGACAGCGCAAATCCCCCTCACTCGACTGACAGTGTTAATCCCCTTCACTCCACTGACGTTGCTAATCCCCCTCACTCCACTCAGTGGAGTTAATCTCTATCACTCCACGCACAGTACTAATCCCTCCCTCACCCCCTGACAGTGCTCAGCCCTGTTGAACCCATCTCAGCCCAAGAAAGTGCCTACCCACCTCACCCCCTCCCCCACAATGCTGACTTTTCTGATATCAATGGGACAGGAACTGGGAATTCCAGAGGGTGAGTGGGAGGAGAGGGAATGGGCACTGGATGGGGTGAACATTGCTGTGTGTGTTGGAGTGCTGTGACTCCCGCTGATTTAGAGTTTTGCTGGGTTTATACCTGCTCTGAAAAACTCAGTTAATCCATGTAAAAACCAGGTAAGTAGAGGACCATCTGCCCAAGTCTCTGTTGTTCTGGCCAATCACAGAGCTGACTCTTAAAATGCCCCCTCTTCAAGGGCAATTAGGGATGGGCAATAAATGCTGGCCTAGCCAGTGATGCCCACATTCCACAAATGAATAAAAAAAAATCCAGACAGGATAAACCAACAATTGGAGTTTAAACTTCTTGCGTAAGTACCAGGGAAATGTGCAAGCTGGACTTCCGAGGGGTCCCAACACCTATCTCCCGGGGAAGGTCTGGCCTTTGATTATCCGAAGTCTGGAAGACTTGGGCCATTGGGATGGGCACTGTCGGTGGAGTGAGGGGATGGTGGGCGGGGTGGGGGGGGTGGCGGTGGTGGTGGGTATGAAGTGGTGCGGTGGTGGGTGGACATTGTTGGGGCAAGGGGGGATTAGTACTGTCAGTGGAGTGAAGGGGATTAGCACTGTCAGTGGAGTGAAGGGGGATTAGCACTGTCAATGGAGTGAAGGGGGATTAGCACTGTCAGTGGAGTGAAGGGGGATTAGCACTGTCAGTGGAGTGAAGGGGGATTAGCACTGTCAGTGGAGTGAAGGGGGATTAGCACTGTCAATGGAGTGAAGCGGGGGGTGAGCACTGTCAGTGGAATGAGGGTGTGGTTAGCACTGTCAATGGGGTGAAGCTATGTACAGTTTTGGAGGTGGACAGCTCCAGTCAATCTTTAACCCATGAGTTTTGAATATGTTCATTCAAAGAATTGCAAATAATTTGATTTAGATCAAATCTGGCCATGGGATATTTACCAGTTGTGATTACTGAAAATCACATTTTCTGCTATGAAACAAAGTTGGAAATAACACAATTACCACAAGCTTTTGGGACATTTAAACTCATACTTACTAGAGTAAGTGAAAAAGGGGCCTGGCTTGATCTCTCCTGCGCTGAGCCCTGCCTGATTTGCTACTGGAGGCTTCAGGGAGCAGCCAGTATCAGAAGTCTGGCCTTAAAAGACACAGTGTGTACTTGTTCCTGTGGTTAATATCAGTCAGAACTGTTCCGATGCTAATTGAAGATTTGGGCGATGATATCACAGCAAAAGCCAGAAGACATAATTGGAGTCCCAACACTCAGCTAATGATTACACACAAATTGAAACTTATTTCCCATTCATTGTAAGCACAGTGTGAGTCCTCAGTCAAATCAGTTAATTATGACTAAAAGATCATTCATGGCTTTATGAGATACCAATTGTGAGTAACAAGTTGAAGATTTTTAAAAATTCATTTATGGGATGTGGGTGTCACTGGCTGGGCCAGCATTTATTGCCCATCCTAATTGCCCTTTAGAAGGTGGTGGTGAGCTGCCTTCTTCAACTGCCACAATCCATGTGGTGTAGGTACACCCACAGTGCTGTTAGGGAGGGAGTTCCAAGATTTTGACCCAGTGACAGTGAAGGAACGGCGATATATTTCCAAGACAGAATGGTGAGTGGTTTGAAGGGGAACTTCCAGGTCGGTGGTATTCCCATATGTCTGCTGCTCTTGTCCTTCTAGATGGTAGTGGTCATGGGTTTTGAAGGCACTGTCAAAAGAGCCTTGGTGAGTTCCTGCAGTGCATGTTGTAGATTCTACACATTGTTGCTACTGTGTTCCAGTGGTGGAGGGAATGAATGTTTGTGGATTTACTAGGATGTTGCCGGGTCTTCAGGAGTTGAGTTACAGGGAAAGATTAAACAGGTTAGGACTTTATTCCTTGGAGCATAGAAGAATGAGGGGAAATTTCATAGAAGTTTACAAAATTATGAGGGGTATAGAGAGAGTAAATGCGAGTAGGCTCTTTCCACTTAAATTAGGAGAGATAAACACGAGAGGACGTGGCTTTAGGGTGACAGGGGAAAGGTTTAGGGGGAACATTAGGGGGAACTTCTTCACTCAGAGAGTGGTGAGAGTGTGGAACGAGCTACCATCTGACGTGGTAACTGCGGGCTCACTCTTAAATTTTAAGAATAAATTGGATAGATACATGGATGGGAGAGGTCTGGAGGGTTATGGACTGGGTGCAAGTCAATGGGATTAGCGGAATAATATTTCGGCACAGACTAGAAGGGCCGAATGGCCTGTTTTCTGTGCTGTAGTGTTCTATGGTTCTATGGATGGGGTACCAATCAGAAGGCTGTTTTGTCCTGGATGGTGTCAAACGTCTTGAGTGTTGTTGGACCTGCACTCATCCAGAAAAGGGGAGAGTATTCTATCACACTCCTGACTTGTGCTTTGTTGATAGTGGACAAACTTTGGGGAGTCAGGAGGTGAGTTACTCGCTGCAGGATTCCTAGCTTCTGACCCGGTCTTGTAGCCACAGTATTTATATGGCTAGTCTAGTTCAATTTCTGGTCAATGGTAACCCCAGGGTGTTGATAGTGGGGGATTCAGTGATGATAATGCCATTGAATGTCAAGGGGAGATGGCTGGATTCTTTCCTGTTGGTGATGGTCATTGTCTGGCACTTATGTGGCACGAATGATACTTACCACTTCTCAGCCCAAGCCTGGATATTATCCAAGTCTTGCTGCATTTGGACATGGACTGCTTCAGCGTCTGAGGAGTCACAAATGGTGCTGAGCATTGTATAATCAGCAGCGAACATCCCCACTTCTGACCTTATGATGGAAGGAAGGTCGTCGATGAAGCTGCTAAAGATGGTTGGGCCTAGGAGCTCCTGCAGTGATGTCCTGGAACTGAGGCAATTAACCTCCAACAACCACAACCATCTTCCTTAGTGCTAAGTATGACTCCAACCACAGGAGAGTTTTCCCTCTGGTTCCCATTGATTCCGGTTTTGCTAGGATTCCTTGATATCACACTGGGTCCAATGCTGCCTTGATGTCAAGGGCAGTCACTCTCATCTCACCTCTGGGGTTCAGCTCTTTTACCCATGCTTGAACCAAAGGCGTAATGAGGTCAGGAGCTGAATGGCCCTGGCAGAAACCAAACTGAGCATCATTGAGCAGGTTATTGCTAAGCAAGTGCCATTTGATGGCACTGTTGATGACTCCTTCCTTCACTTTACTGATGATGGAGAGTAGACTGATGGAGTGGTAATTGGCTGAGTTGAATTTGGTCTGCTTTTTGTGTACAGGACATTCCTGGGCAATTTTCCACATAGCCAGGTAGTGTTCTAGCTGGCAATTTGAAATCAAAATCAGTTCCGATCAAGTCAACCTATTGTATCTAAGGATAACACTCTAATAAATGCCAATTAGGTTGCACACATCACAAGACTTGGAAATGTCATTATCTATTTATGATGTGTGCATACATCCTACACAGCTTGAATACTGCAGAACCCAGCAGGATACAGTTTTAGAAGCAGGGCAAAGGTAAACATCATGCCATAAGTTTCTTCTTCAACATTGAGTTCTACCTTCTGTAGAACAAAGATAAAATTCATTGAAAGGGAATAAGAACACAATGAATAAAATGTTGGCATTATATACAGTGTGACAAGAATAGGCATATTCAATGCGAGGCATAGTTACAATGTAATAGCCACATGCTTTAGTACAGGGAAAAGTTACTACATATTTGGGAGGTATACACCATACAGGGTATACATTGAATGTTACATTTTGGAGGGTCCAGTTTTGGAACCAGTTCCACCCTATTCCCACCTCTCAACCCAAGCACAAATGGTGACATCCAAGGAGCCTCAAACATTCAGCCACGGACCTCATCTTAATGAAGATGGCACTGTAGGAGGAGTTGACATCAGGTAATTAGTCCAAGTTTGGTCATCTGGGTAAGTAATTGGGGGCCTAAGTGTTACTGCTGGGGAGAGAGACCAGAGCCTCCAGAGATTGAGGGGCTCTAGTTGACAGGGCTGAGGAGAGGAAGGGTGATGGGGGAGGCTGGAGGTTGGACTCAATGATTATAGTGAGTACTTACTTTTATTTATTCAGGTGATCTTTTCTCTGCATTAATCAAAGTTGCAGCAACAAATGGTATAATGGCTGCGTTAGGCATAGGTGGGGAATGCCTCTTGTTTGTCCTTTCCCAAAATGATGGGAGGTGCTACTTGTCTGCCACTTTGGGATTTTGGGAGGCTGCGTAGTACCTGAGAAATAGACACTGCATAGCCCAATTTAACCCCAAACATCTCGTTGCCTTTTGCATCTTTTTCATATGTAAACCCAATGGAGTGAGTGAGGGGCATCAAGTAACATTGCGTTATTTATACGAGGTAGGTTCTTTTACACTCCGAGTTTCTCTGAAAGGCAGAGAGTCACTTTGCCAGAGGAGCAACGTTCCCACTGCATGAGGTAGCACTTGTTTCTCTGCTCTGATTTAGCATGCCAGTTGTTTGCATATATTGACATATGAATCAGCCCCAAATGTTAATCCGAGGAGTTGTCAGTTTAGACAGAGGTTAAACTCAATGTGAGTTTGGATTATGAGAGTGTTGCATTCAGAGATATTTTATAACATTGCTACAATTACATAGGATTACACAAGATACATGGCACAGAAACAGGCTATCCAGCCTAAGCAGTCCATGCCGATATTTATGCTCCACTTGAGCCTCATCTAAATTTATCAATGAAATCACTGATTCCCTTCTCTCATATGTTTGTTTAACTTCCCCTTAAATGCATCCATTCTATTAGCTTTAGCCAATCCCTGAGGCAGCATGTCCCACCTTCTCACCGCTCCCTGAGGCAGCATGTCCCACCTTCTCACCGCTCCCTGAGACAGCGTGTCCCACCTTCTCACCAATCCCCGAGGTAGCGTGTCCCACCTTCTCACCATTCCCTGAGGCAGCGTGTCCCACCTTCTCACCGCTCCCTGAGGCAGCGTGTCCCACCTTCTCACCGCTCCCTGAGACAGCGTGTCCCACCTTCTCACCAATCCCCGAGGTAGCGTGTCCCACCTTCTCACCATTCCCCGAGGTAGCGTATCCCACCTTCTCACCATTCCCTGAGGCAGTGTCCCACCTTCTCACCGCTCCCTGAGGCAGCATGTCCCACCTTCTCACCGCTCCCTGAGGCAGTGTGTCCCACCTTCTCACCATTCCCCGAGGTAGCGTGTCCCACCGTCTCACCATTCCCCGAGGCAGCAAGTCCCACCTTCTCACCGCTCCCTGAGGCAGCGTGTCCCACCTTCTCACCGCTCCCTGAGTCAGTGTGTCCCACCTTCTCACCATTCCCTGAGACAGCGTGTCCCACCTTCTCACCGCTCCCTGAGGCAGCGTGTCCCACCTTCTCACCATTCTTTGGGTGAAGAAGTTTCTTCTGAATTCCCTACAGGATTTGTTGGTGACTATCTTATATTTACAGCCTCCAGTTATGCTCTCCCTCACAAGAGGAAACATTCACACTGTATCCAGTCTATCAAAACCTTTCAAAATTTTAAGGACCTCTATTAGGTCACTCCTCAGTCTCCTATTTTCAAAAGACTACCACTTGTCCTGGGTCTCGGTGGAGTCAACCCAGCATCAACTACTTCTGGGGCCGTGAACTGAGATTTTCTTTCGCTATTTTTAAGCCATTTTACAAAGTAAAAACAGCATGAAAATCTTAACCTCCAGCTTCTCTGTGATCACCACAGTTAGCCCTATTTTCAAGTCTCTCCTGCTATTTTACTAGAATGCATGCTCAACTTACAGCTTAATCTATACATATATGACTGAACTCAGAGAAATACATTGCGCACACAGTAATAGATGTGAATATTTAATTTTTCGTAGATCTTAATGAATTATATAGACACAATTTCCAGCACGTAGGGACTGGCGTGGAAATAAGGAAAGGTGGTTGGATATAGGCAAAGGAAAAAAAAAGGCAGTAACTTGCATTCTCTTTAATAACCTGTCAATTGTTGCTGTCATTTTAACATTGGGCTATTGTGGGTTATGTGAGTTCGATGAGATACAGGCCGGAATAATACGCTCTGAAAGTGGGAGTGATACGCGCATGTGCCAACGTATTATCAGGCGTGAAGATACCAGTCTGGGTAGTGGATGGGTCTGGAAATCAGGAGCCTGCCCATGCTATGCAAATTGAAGGTAATAGGCTAGTTGTGCTCAATGAAAAGGTTGCCACATTATGTGCAGAATGAAAAGTAAAACGCGGGTTTCATGCCAGGCGTATTTCCCATTTTTTCATCAGGCAGGCTGTAATGGTGGGTTGTCTGAGGGCAAATTTAAATCTTGGTTGTTTAGTGTTCTTTGGCCGCTAGAAGTGCTTTGTGGAAGAAGTAGATGTATACTGACTTAAATTCCTGATTTAGGAACCTGAGGCCTCATGCAGAGCGTTCCATTTCTGTTAAAGAGGCCAGAGTGGCCCTTTAAATTACAGGCCGTGACCTCGATTTGGGTGACGGCTGACGAGCTCCCATGCTAGATATCCTGTCCTGCTGCTCAGATGAGGAGTAATGCTCTCAATCTGCAGCCCAGAACCCACTCAGAACTCTTAACTGGCCCAACTGACATTTTATTCGGCATCTTTGGGCAGTGGGTTTGGAAGCCTGAATGCCTGCCGTTTCCGGGTACACAGCTACACGCTCCACACCAGCGCCTAATATTCTGCGCGCACTATATGCATATCTTTCATGTGTATGTAACCAATCTATTAGACCCTTATTAAAAGCCATGCTCACCAGCTATTAAAAAGCTTCTTAGGGTATTCAATGTTTCCTGAATGCATCTTCATTTCATTAGATTTAGGGAGTGGTAATATTGAAAAAGCTTTAGAAAGTACAGGGAGGAAAAATCTACTCTGAATAGGAATTAGAAGCCCAGGAACTGCTTTATCAGTCATCAAACCTGTGTGGTACAATTATCATCTAACAAGCAACATCATTCTTATGTGGATCAGGAAGGTTCGAGCTCAGAGAGCTGACCAAGTTTTCCACGAGGCAGTTTCCTTCCCTTCCTTTTGTAAGTGACCTTATCACCAATAATTCTTGGCAGACAGAAGTGTGGAATGTTAGTTGAGATTGAGACTCAGACCTAGAGTTAGCTTGTCAAGTGTCCAACACTAAAACATGATATACAGCAGATGACTTCATTATTTCCTCAGTGATTTTTCAACCCTGATAAATGATAAAAAAATGTAGACTGACGATTGCTGTGACAGAATAAAGCCAAAGCAGTGAACATACAAATGTCTTTATTCACAATGCACTCAAAATGAAAACTATGATTAAAATATATTTTTAGAGGTAATGTAAAATATTGCTGCTCTCACTCAAGCATCGAAGATCATATGCCAAAATGAATGGAACTGGTTGACCTTTTAAATGAGTTTGGCTACATTTTTGCTCGAGTCTGAATTTTGATTACCTAATTAAAGAGCAATATATTTTGTATTTTCTATATTTTCCACATTAGTCTCATCATGTTTTACAGGGTTCATAATCACCACGTGGGTTCAATTCACCAATTCTGCACTCCCAGCAGAAGACTGCTCAATGGAAGAGCACATTACAGGCAGGGCTACAAAACTTAACAGTGAATCTAAAACCCATGCCCTGATCAAGCAAGGCTCCACATCGGGAAGGTGGGATTGCCGAATGTCCCCTCATACTGGGGCATGTTTTTGCATAAGGTAACCTGGCAAATCACATCAAACCATTCTAAGCCTGCACTATGGTTATTTGATTTTGACACTTTGTCCATTTTCCAAGACTAATACCAGCTCAGTGAGCATAAAATTCCCAAGAAACAGGAGAAATTCAGTTATCAAGGACCATAATTGCTTCTTTTCATTTGAACTGAGGCCAGAACTGCCATACTTCTGTCAACGGATCAAATGTTTGACTGAGGATCGATGTTTCACTGGACACCCAGAGGGCGGAAGGAGGTTAAGGAAACATTTTGCATGTCAAAACCATATGAGAAAATGGACCACACGGATATTTTTCAATGAATACTTTGTATTAATATCACTGTCAGAACCTGGAGTTGCTAAACAAAACATTAGCAATGAGGAGCAGACACTTAAGACATGATTTCTCAGTCACAATTGCTGGCACATAATAAATTACTTCCAAAGAGACTAAAAGCATTAAAATATTATATTTCAGATATGGAATTACATAATCAGCAATTGGTCTACATAGAAACTCAAATACCCCAACATGATCTGTGGTTACAATGCTTTCTGAGTGGTCTTGATGGATGAGAGTTGGATAAATTACCTTTTCAATAACTAAAGTGCCACCTTTTCACCAAACATGCGAAGGATGTGCTATAGATAGTTTGCTTTATGTGAATCTCCACCAGCCAGGGTCACATAACTAGCTTGAATTCTAATGAGAATTTTCCGTGTTGACATTAGAACTTGGTGTCATGGGCCTGAGTTTCCAGCTGGGTGGGCAGGAGCGATGGGCAGGCCCCGGAACAGTTGGGAAACGGACTGCTGACTGCGATCGGCCCCCCACCCCCCTCCACGACAATTTCACACTGGCTGGCCAATTAACAGCCAGCCAGTGTGAAGCATGTGCTGAAAAGCTCACCATGCCGGGGGTGAGGGTGGGGGAGGGTTGGTTGGGGGGGGGTTGCGGGAGGAGGGTGGGCGATGACGTTGATGCGGGTGCAGGCGAGCGCTGACAGAAAGCTCCCTGAAGGCCGGGAGCTGCCTCAGGGAACTGAAGACCCGAAACCCAGGAAATGAAGTTTTTAAAATCAGGAGAAAAATGTCCAAGCATCGCAATCTGGCACCTGAACATATAGATTATAAAAATGGTGTCCACAGATTTTTGTTTGTATTTTATTTAATCACGGAAACCTCATCCTGCCCTTGGATGAGGTTTGCTGAAAAATGTAAAGGCCGCCTGGCCGATTTGCCTGTCCGTCAACCATACGGCTATGTAAAATGACAGATATAATCGCGTCGTTAATGGGCTTAATTGCCCTCTTGACTGTCGGTGAGTGCACTTCCAAGTTTTGTGCATGCCCGCCAACTGAAATATTGCCGAACGCAGGATGACGTTGGGACGCTCACCCAACATAAATCTCGCGCAATTTCACAGCCAATCGGGTTGGGCGCACACCCACCCAATCAGCATAAAATTCAGCCCATTTTGTTATAATTTAATTCCCTCCCTTGTGGCACTTTTGATAGCTGGGGGCATTCAATATGGCAGGAGGGTCCGCAGGGTGGGAAAGGCCATGGATGATCTTCTCACCCCACCGTCAACTGAGGCCTTTAAGTGGGCAATTAATACCTCATCTCACCACTGCTGGTATTCATCCAATGGTGGGCAGGGGGCTCAACATGTGGGAAGCCTGAAAAGTAAATCCTTTCAGGATTGTTTACAGGCTTCCAGTAGGGGTCCCTCATTCAAAGGCACTCAGTTCCTAATCGAGGGATCCAACATTGGGAAGAAAGGGTCTATTGAGAGTCAGCTGCCTACCCTTGCTGCTGACCTGCACCCCCCCCAACCCCATGACACCTTCCTCCTGCCATCACTCACTTGTGCCTTTGCTCATTGGCGAGTCTGGAGTCTGGGCCTTGGATGTGTACAGTACCAGCAGCAGCCCACAGCCTTCCCAGTGGTGTTACTGAACAATGAAGAGCTGCCAATCTCTGGCCGAGAGCTCTCAGTTGGTGATACTTCTGCCCCTGGGGATGTCCCACCTATGCCCAGTTAAGTTCCTGATTGGCACTTAATTCAGTGGGCCTTACTGAAAAGAGTCAAGGTGGAGGTCACACTGGGTCTCCAGCCAGCATGAGACCCCTGAGGCCTCCATTAAATACCACCCATGAAATCATTACATCTCAGAAGGAGGCCTTTTGACCCATCATGTCCATACTGGCCTTCTATGTAGCAATCCAGTCCATCTCATTCCCCGCTCCATGCAGTCACCCTAAGGTTTATTTGTCACAAGTATTCATCCAATTTTATTTGGAAATCATTGATCATCTCCACTTCCATCACCTCGTAGGCAATAAATTCTAGGCGATTGTCACTTGCTGTGAGAAAAGTTATTTCTCACATATTCATATGTTCACATCCCCACTGCATCTTTTACCCTAAACCTTAAATCCATGTCTCCCAGTCCTTGAACGATCAACTAATATGAACCTTATCTAATCCTGTCATAATCTTGTACACTTTATCAAATCTCCCCTCAATCATTTTTGTTGCAAGGAGAATAACCCCAGTTTTTCCAAACTAATCTCGTAGTTAAAATTCTTCATCCCTGGAATCATTCAGGTAATTTTTCTCTGTAGCATTTTGAGGACCTTCAGACTCTTCCTAAAGTGTGGTGAGCAGAACTGGATGTAATACTCCAGTTGTGGCCTAACCAGAGCTTTATAAAGGTTCAATATCACTTCACTGCTTTTGTACTCAATACCTGTATTTATGAAGCTGAAGAACTCACTTGCTTTCCTCTCAATATCTCCTGTCACCTTTACAGATTTGTGCTCATGAACTCTCATGTCTCTCTATCTTTGCGCATTCTTTAGAACTGTGCCATTAGCCTGGATTTTCAAGGTAGGTTAGGGGGAGTCAGGAAAATTCCCTGCCCGCCTCTGGTGAAAGTTCCTGCAAAAATGGGATCTTCATTTCTGGGGACCCGATGTGGGCTGGAATTCGACCAGCAGACCTGAGAAGAAGTGCAGAGGCAACCATAGCAGCTTCTGGGTGCAGAGGTGGGCTGTTTAAAAGGCCCACCTTGGTGCTATAGGACTTTGTCCCAGTGGAAAAAATGCAAAGGTGCTCCACCCCTCACACCTCATTCACCCTCCAAACACTTCCCTTGCCCTATCAATGCCACCTCATGCCCCATCCACCCCGGTGTCTCTCCATGGTCCCTATGATAAGCTCTGCCCCACCCCCTGTGTTCCCTCATGCCCCCTATGCCAAGCTCTGCCCTCCACCCACCCCCTCAGGCCTCTCATGCCCCCATGCCAAGCTCTGCATGTCTGTGCCCATTGAGCCATTGTACACTTTCTAGGACCAATGAGTGCCACAGTGTATTGTGGGATGTGTTAAAAAGAGCTTTGAAAATATGTAATCTCTTTGATTGCTTTCCCTTGTGCTTGAATACAAAATCTGGACAAACTAATAAAAGTGTCAATCATTCAGTCCCTTTGAAGTTTCTAAAAACACAAACCACAAACCCTTTAAACAACTAACCTGTGTCAATGGGGAACTTGCCTGTTGTCCATTCAACATTGACCCTTGCTGATGGAAAAACTCTTCCAATTCTCTCCTCTCCTGATGGCCTGATTCATTCTGTGATATGTTTCCATGGATGCTTCCTACTACCCATTGCCATAGCCGAGTTGCCACCCTCAATGTGTGACCAACAATGAATTAGATCGTAGCCATGCCAAACCCTTCTTGTCACTCAATGCTGTAGCTTCCAACACGGGATCAAAGGATAGTGATAAGGAATCAGGACACTGATTGTTTTCCTCCTGACCACTGGGATGATGAAAGCAACCATCAGGCTAGGCTTAACTAACAAAGCAAGAAAAGAAGGAACTTGCATTTATATAGTGCCTTTTACAACCATAGGATGTGCTGAAGTGTGTGACAGTCGACAAAGTACTTTTGGAAGTGTAATCACAGTGATAATTTAGGAAACGAATGCATCCAGCTAAGTTGTGCACAGCAAGTCCCCACTAACAGCAATGAGATAATGACTAGATAATCTGTTTATAGCAATATTAGTTGAGGGATACATTTTGGCCAGGACCTCTCTACTCTTCTCCAAATGGTGCCATGGGATCCAACTGAGAGGGCAGGGAGGGCCACAGTTTAACATATTATCCTAAAGACAGTACCTCCAACAGTGCAATGTTCTGTTCACCACTGGCATGTGAGCCTAGATTAAATGCTTGAGGATTTTGGAGTGGGACTTGAACCCACAATCATCCCACTCCGCAGCAAGAGTGCAACCAACTGAGCCATGGCTGACATGAGCACCTTTCTTGTTTGGCTGGGTCAGCACAAAAGACTTGGATTTTCCAACTGAGCAACCTTTCAAATTTTATTCATGGAAAATATGTGTCGTGGGTCTTAAAACTTAAACTCAGGAGTTAAAACATTTGAGAAGCCTGAAATCATTCTAAAGAAGACCCCAAAGGGAATTCAAGAAAGAAGTGCTGATTTTTTTTTTAAAAAATGAACTTCCCTAAGAGTTTTGCAGTGAAATTGAAACTGCTCTCCTTGGGTAACACTAAGCATCCCGATTGTCAGAAAAACAGACGCAATATTGTCTGCCTAGCGCAAAATGATCCTGCAACCAAAAATGTATGTAACTGAGAAGACACAGGAGACGTGCTACACTTAGCCTCTCGGCTTCAGTTCAATTAGTGCCGACTTTACTTTCGCAAACTGAAGTGCGATAATATCTTTTCCATGTTACCATCACTTACAGCAAGCTCGTCTTTGGTGATTTTTTTATTTTGGTTCCCTTATGAATAGAAGATTTTTTTTCATGAAGAAGGGATGATGCAAATAGCTCCAGCTGAAGAATGCCATATTGTCGCAGTTAGATATGTTAGGTGCAAATGTGCCATTGATACTGATGCTAGGAGTTTGGAAAGCCATTGAAATTCAATTGATTGTGGTCATGAGGTTGAGAATAGGCATGGAAAACACAATAGCTGGAAAGGGAGCTAAGGAAGTTGGAAATTAGGTCAAAAATTGGGACAGCAGGAGCTGAAAATGTCTGGCTCGACTAACACTGTAATTATTGATTAACATTGAGTGACCCCATTATAGGAAGGATATTAAAGATATGGAAAGGGGACAGCAAAAATGCAGCACGACTGTAGCGGAAATGAGAAGTTATTGTTATGGGAAAAAAATATTCTTCTTTCACTGAAATAGAAAAGATTAAACAAGTATATGATAGAGGTTTTCAAATTTCTGAAAGGTTTTGAGAGGGTAAATGGTGAAAGATTGCTTCTAATGGCTGACAAACTGGCAATAAGGTTAGGGCGGCATCGATCCAGAAGGAACATTTAATGAAAACGGAACCTAGAATGACTTTTTCACAAAAGGTTCTTAGAATACAAAATGCTTTATCACAAGTGGCTATTTAGGGAAAAGTTAGAATATCATTTCAAAGGATAGTAGTTTTAAGGAAGAATATAAAATAATAGAGGGCAGGGAAATTAGATGCGCTGGATGTCTCCTGTTGAACAGCTAATGCTGGCACAAATATGATGGACTGAATGGCGTCCATCAATGATGTAATTTTTATGATTCGCTGGCCTTTAGCCCTCTGAAATTCCTGGATTTTATGTAATGTTTGATGTCCTCTCCCAAGAAAACCACTGGGGACCAGAACAAGAGAAGAATAGACCCATTTTACTGATCCAGAATCTATTGACTGTTTTGAGAAACAAAAAATAAAAGGTAAATTTGGAGATAATTTTATGATTAAAATAAATGCTGTGACAAACACAGTTGAAAAAAAATTGGAAGTGTTATCAAAAACATAAATAAAAAATAGATGGATAGTACCTAGTTGTGCACTGGCAGTAATTATCTATGCCTATATTGGCATCATTCAAACCTTGCCCAATGCCAGTGTATATCATGGCTAGTGAACCTATAATTTGTAAATGTGCCCTTGTGAGGGGCAAGGTTCGCTACTACTGGCACAGATTTAGAAGATAACTCCTCATATAGCGTGAGTCAAAGATCAACTACCAGGCAAGGCCGGAGAGTTCATCTCAAGCATTATTTCCAATTGTTTTTGTTTTCAATTCACCATTCATGTTCAATGTTAGTGAGAAACTACTGGAATAAAGAAGATCCACTGTTAAAATAATAAATTTTAAAAATTATTTTCAAGATTATTGATGATGCACTTTTGGAATTTGGAAGATTTATGTGAGCAACAGAGAAGAACTGAATAGAGTTGCTTATCCATAAATAACTCTGCAACTCGGAGCTGGATGTCTTGCGACACTTTCAGCTACCCTGAAAGTGAGGGCTGGGAGAAATGTTTTCATCTGTTCCTGTTGCGCTGAAGTCTTGTAAATATTTCACTTTTGCCCCACTTCTTGTGAATTATTGGACACCAATGGACCCTTTTTCGAGCGACATATACAAACAAATTTAATTCAGAAAGAAAAATTGTCCACCTAAAAATAATTATAGACTTAATAACAATTTCAGAATTATTGACAAAATCTCTGATCAATACAGCACAATATCAAACAAGTATGGTAAATATTGCAAACAGAAATACACTTTATAAAGTTCTCTGCCCTATATGAGCTCAATCACACATGGTCCTCTCCTTGTGCCATTCAAAATGGGCTTTGAAGGCTAAAAGCACAATCCTGATGCAGAGGCAGGACAGCTGCACCATTCATTACATAAATTCTGTGACCTTAATTAGATTGCTACATGTAATTGGACTCAGACACAAAAGTAAAACCACATGGAAATTCATAAGCAAAGGAATCGATGCAAGTCTTAAGCTAAGGCCTGCACGCTCAACTAATTTTCCAATCGTTCTCTAGCAGCTGATACTCTCTAAAGTTTGGCTTCCTGCTGCTGAGAATTAATATAAAAACAAAACAATCTTAATAATTCAAGCCTCTTACAACAGTTAGGGTAGGAAAAGGAATTCTATTCTAAAAGCAGAGAACTGGTGTCTGGTATACATGTTGCAAATGTCTAGGCAGCCGACTCAAAAAGCAGGCCATCATCAAAACCAGACAGATGAGAGTTTCAAACTAGGAAGAAAAGAAAGTAAAAAAAAATCCAAAGCAATCACAGAAAATGGAAAGTTGACAGGTCTGTGAGAAGATAAAATAGAAAAAAGAGGTTTGTTTTTCAGGGTCTGGGAAACAGCTGAGAAAACATTTGAAACTGCTTTAAAGGGAAATGTTTCTTGTGTCCAGAATTTGGTGCTGTGGATTGGAAGGTCAGGCAGAATGCTGTGAGCAAACTCCAATTTTCCTCCATTTAAATTACTGGTGGGAATTGGGCCAGCTCCTATACTGGTACTGGGAGTTAAATTGCCTAACTTCATGAAAAGGCATGGGGATCACGGTCTGTGATTAACATATATCTGTTCATTACGCTGCAGCCAGCATGTTAAATTGGTGCTACCTGAGCTTGGCTGGAAGCATCAGCTTTGGGCACAGTGAAGTGATGGCTCGTGCTACTTAAAACCAGCCAGCAGCTCTTAAGGGGAGTCCATTGTGTGTGCACGAAATGGTGTGAGCCCTTTGAAAGCTGAATCTGACACTTTGAGGAATGGAAGAATATGTAAGAGAGTGAACCAAGGTGTTCTGATATTGCACTGGAGATTTTGGTGGAAGGGACAGAAAGAAGGAGAGACATCCTACTTACAACCCCAAAAGCCTGTCTCCCAGCAGATAAGAAATATGACAGTGATTTCACCAAAAGAAAACTATAACAATTTTTTTCTTGTTTTCTTGACATGTACCATTAGCCTTAAATGGTAACCACTGCTTATTTCATTATTCCCTCATTACCACCCAACAGCAATGTCTATCAAGCCTTCAATTCACATGCTTTATGGGGGTGGGAAGCCCTCAACATACATGCTCAAGGAGGCAGTGGGAAGGAGCAGCAGTGGTCAATAGCAGGGATACTCCAAGAACATGGATGCAGCGCAAGAAGATGTTTAATGATTTCACATGACCTGTCAAGGTGAGTTCAATCTTCAAATGGCATAGCCTACCAACTGCACCATCAGTCACATCAATTGTTCAATTCATTGCACCCGCATGACTTACTTACCAACATTCTCTATCAATTATACTCAACTCTTCAATTAATATTGTTTACCTCATGCACTTAGCCCTCTGGCATGCCTTGTACACACAGCTGATGGTTCACACAGAGTAGCAGCTATTCAACCATGATAGCCATATCACCCACACATATTGCACGCCCTTTGAAGACACATATCCCTCTTCTTTTTTGTGGGAGAAGATAGTGCATAACCAAAGGCAGCAGCAGAGAACAGGAGGAGGTTCAACTGTCCAAGCACATTTTTCCCTCATTGGAGGAGACAGTGCTGGCCATTCTGGGATGGGGCATTGCTGAGACCATGGCCTTTGGAGGCATAGATGGGATCAATGATGTGGGCCTCTATATTCCTGGTCCTTCTTCATCCTTCCCACTCTCCCTCATCCCACAATCTCTACTGACTCACAAGCTGCAGATATTGTAAGCACACAAGTTACTTTCTCCTCTCCCCTCACCACAAACCCATTCTTGCCCCTTTTTTCTTTTCAGAGAACTGGAGCCTTCCCAGTGAGAAGAGGGAGAGGAGGATGACAGTGAAGATGAAGATTCTGCCACTCAATCCCTCACACTTGCAGCCACCAGTTTATGTGAATGTGTGTAACCATGTGAGGATCAGATAAAGCATGTGAATTGAAGGCTTGATAGACATTGCTGTTGGGTGGTGATGAGGGAATAACGAATTGAGCAGTGGTTACCGTTTAAGGCTGACGGTACATGTCAAGAAAACAAGAAAGAATTGTTATATTTTTCTTTGGCGAAATCACTGTCATATCTCTCACGCATTGGGAGACAGGCTGTTGGGCGTTGTAAGTATGGTAATTGGAGTAAGAGACAGAGTGACTACAAGAGTCTAAAACCAACAGTAAGAAGTGGTAAAAACAAAAAACTGCGGATGCTGGAAATCCAAAACAAAAACAGAAATACCTGGAAAAACTCAGCAGGTCTGGCAGCATCGGTGGAGAAGAGCACAGTTGACGTTTCGAGTCCTCATGACCCTTCAACAGAACTAAGTAGAAATAGGAAAGGGGTGAAATAATAAGAAGTGGTTTTGATATGTTAATAAACCAAGAGGAACTTCAATCAGAATTTTACAGAAAGCAATAACAGAGTAGTTTTGAATTGAGTTGTTTTAGTTCAAAGGGTGATATATGCAGGTTGTAAAAGGTGTAAGTAAGTAAGATAAAGATAGGGTAAGTTTACTTTTTTAAAGCCTGAGAGCTAGAGTAAAGAAATGAGTTTAATCAATTCTGGGGAGAAAGCATTTCTGAAGAGATTGGTTGAGACAAGTGGGAGATCAAAGCAAAGGAATGCATTTAAGGAAATATTGAAGCCTATGTGAGGGGGTAGCTGTTTAGATCTCCCAGAACCCAGAAGGCAGCAGGATAGCTGGTCAGGACTCTCAGAACATGGTGTGAACAAGCCCAGTTGCTGTCAGCCTCAGAGGGAAACCCAAGGAGAAAGGCACGGTGTGATAAAAATTACTGGAAATCTACGGATTTTAAAATCTATAAGGATAGTTGCTTAACAGAAGAGGGGAAGGTTAGCTCTCAGTGTAGTTAAGTTAAGATCTATCGGAATGGTTTTAAAGTACTGTTTACTGTGTGAAGCCATCCTTGTGTTTAATTGTGCTTTTTTTCCTTTATTTTTTTAATGCATGTTTATTCCACTATAAAATCATCACAAGTAGTTGGAAAATCATTTCCTGACTTCAGAAACTTTCCTCTATACAAATTGCAAAAACCATTTTGGCAGCAGCTTTCAGTTTCCCTTTGGGATTTGGGCAGCTCGGCAGTTAACATCAGCCAGTTAACATCAGCCAGTTAACATCAGCCGTAACATACAATTGGTAGAAAATGCCATTTGAAGATGAACTCACTCATCTTAGCAACTCCTGTCAGATCATTAAACTTTTTCCTGCACTGCATGCAGTTTCTTGGAGCATATGTCTGGAGGCCATCCTGAACCTCCTTCTACCACCCCCGCAGTGGATAAAGGATGTGTCTTCTGCTCTCCAGCTCTTGCATCAACCCTTCAAGTGGGCTGTCAGAGCAGGAGCCCCTGCCTGCTCACATATTCAGCCATTCATCACAATATCACAGCCAGATTCATTTTTCAAAATATCCCTAATACTTCTTGGAGCTGCAATGCACCTCACCATGCCCCTTCTGATTAAAACAGTAAGCAGTACAAAGTTTATGTGCTGCCTGAATCACACTAAACAGACACAGGTTAATTACATACCATGATCCCCATGCTTGTCAATTGTGTTAGATTCACTTAGCTGCAGTTAGGTGGAGGAATTCAATATGAAAACATATTATATCAGATAATAAAAGCTATATTCTGATAGCCAATATTAAATTTGTTGTAAAAATCAAGCTCACTAATGTTCTTTAGGGAAGAAGACTTGCCTTCCTTAGCGTATCTGGCTTATATGTGACTCCAGACTCCACAGCAATGTAGTCATCAATGGCAGTGGACAATTAAACAACTCACTGGAGGAGGAGGCTCCACAAATATCCCCACCCTCAATGATGGAGGAGACCAACACATCAGTGTAGAAGATAAGGATGAAGCATTTGCTACAATCTTCAGCCAGAAGTGCCGAATGGTTGATGCATCTCAGCCTCCTCTGGAGGTCCCCAAATACCAGTCTTCAGCCAATTTGATTCACTCTACATGATATCAAGAAACAGATGAAGGCATTGGGTAGTGCATGAGCCATGTGTTCTGACAGTATTCCGGCAATAGCACTGAAGACTTGTGCTCCAGAACTTACCACGCCCCTAAACAAGCTGTCCCAGCACAGCAACAACACTGGCATCTACCTGGCTACATGGAAAATTGCCCAGGCACGTCCTGAACTCAAAAAGCAGGACAAATCCAACCCAACCAATTACTGCCTTATCAGTCTACTCTTGATCACCAGTAAAGTAATGGAAGGGGTCATCAACAGTACCATCAAGCAGCACTCGCTTAGCAATAAGCTGCTCACTGATGCCCAATTTGGGTTCCGCCAAGGTCACTCAACTCCCGATCTTATTACAGCCTTGGTTCAAACATGGACAAAAGAGCTGAAATCCCGAAATGAGGTGAGAGTGACTGCCCTTGACAGCAAGGCAGCATTTAACCGAGTGTGGCATCAAGGAGCCCTAGCAAAACTGGAGTCAATGGGAATCGGGGGAAAACTCTCCACTGATTGGAGCCATACCTAGCACAAAGGAAGACGGTTGTGGTTGTTGGAGGTCAGTCATCTCAGCTCCAGGACATCACTGCAGGAGTTCCTCAGGGTAGTGTCCTCGGCCCAACCATTTTCAGCTGCTTCATCAATGACCTTCCTTCCATCATAAGGTCAGAAGCGAGGATGTTCGCTGATGATTGCACAATGTTCAGCACCATTGATGCCTCCTCAGGTACTGAAGCAATCCATGTCCAAATGCAGCAGGACCTGTACAATATCCAGGCTTGAGCTGACAAGTGGCAAGTAACATTCGTGCCACACAAGTGTCAGGCAATGACAATCTCCAATAAAAGGGAATCCAACCATCACCCCTTGGTGTTCAATGGCATTACCAACACTGAATCCCCCACTATCAACATCTTGGGGGTTACCATTGACCAGAAACTGAACTAGACTATCCATATAAATACTGTGACTACAAGAGCAGGTCAGAGGCTAGGAATCATGAGACGAGTAACTCATTTCCTGACGCCCCAAAGCCTGTCCACCATCTACAAGGCACAAGTCAGCAGTGTGATGGAATACTCCCTACTTGCCTGGAACTTTGACACCGTCCAGGGCAAAGCAGTCTATTTGATTGGTGCCACATCCACAAACATTCACTCCTTCCACCACCGACACTCAGTAGCAGCAGTGTGTACCATCTACAAGATGGACTGCAGGAATTCACCAAGGCTCCTTCGACAGCACCTTCCAAACCCACGACTACTACCATCTAGAAGGACAAGGGCAGTAGATGCATGGGAACACTACCAGCTGGAATTTTCCTCCAAGTCACTCACCATCCTAACTTGGAAATATATCACCGTTCCTTCACTGTCACTGGGTCAAAATCCTGGAACTCCCTACCTAACAGCACTGTGGATGTACCTACACCACAAGGACTGCATCAGTTCAAAAGGCAGCTCACCACCACCTTCTCAAGGGCAATTAGAGATAGGCAATTAATGTGGCCTTGCAAGTAATGCCCACATCCCACAGATGAATTGAAGCAAAGGAATCATGGTTACTGATTTCCAGAATAATACAAAATAAAGTCAAAATAAACTAAGTCTTCCCTTAAATCCATATCATATATTATGTATATTGACATATGAATAGGGATCAATCTAACCCTAGAGTTTAATCATGGCTGTAAATCAATGCAGTTGTGTTGTTGTAGAGTCTAAACTCACTCAGTTCTCCCCAAAAAATGATTTTTGATTACTCTTCATTTATAAATATCAAATGGACTGTTATGCTACTGCATATGGCAAATATGAAAAGAAAATTGGAAGAAAAAAGTATGATTGAGAAAACATTCGAGTACACAGTCATGTGTCCTTATTATTGGCTGTCATATTTAGCAGTCATCAGGATGAGGGATCACTATACTGGGAATCCAAAGACCTTGCCATCAAGAATCCCTATCAGAATCAAGCACTCACATCAGCTATAGCACAGACATAGCACACCCAGCTGTCCTACTCTTCTCTAAAATACCTTTTAACCTTAATTTCAGAAATTACAACCCCACTCTCCATGCACCCGTTCATTTTTACTTACCACAAGAATTAAGCTTAACTTTGAGTACATTTGCCTACTTAGTGGCAATCTGCGCTAAACTAACGGCAGTTTTATGTTGCATGCTTGAGCCTACAACGCCTCATTTAAAACTATCCAAATTATTAGTTTCAGGTAGGACCCTTGTATGAACTGGAACACTTCATTTCAGTTGTTTGACCTACAAACAAACCTACTTCCCACAGGCAAAAGAACAACGTGAGAACCTCACGAGGTCACCAACTTTCAACAGCCTGTTAGATGAGAAAGGTAAAGCTGGTTGAGCTCTCTCTCCAAGGATATACTTAAGTGTTAACCCTGGGGCTTGTGTTGGTGGGAATCCTGAATTAAAAGAATTAAATCTTTCTTGTGATTTGTGAGTGCAGCTTGATTAAGTTACCACATATGAATATGGCCCTCAGTAAAAAGTTAATGAGTACCCCTGTGTCTAGTTAGAGTCAAGCACTCACATGTTACACTCAGGCATTGATAATTCGTAATGTGGGAGTAGTGTAAATGGAAGCGGATGGTTTTAACATATCATACCATTGTGGTTTTCAAAGCTGTGCCACCTAAGATATGTGATACATACTGGATTTCCTAAATTGTCATAATTCTGCTTTACAGCTGCAAAAATAATAACTTAATTATGCCATGACAACCAGTTGGACTATTTAATCAATAGCATGCCTGCGCTAATGTCAATTGAATAACTCAATTTTATTGTGAATTTACAATGTACCTTTTGGAATCTTTCTTTGATAGTACAAAACAAGAATGTGAAAATCTATTTTAGAATAAATATTGTGAAAAAAAATGACTAAAATTAGATAGATGGAATGGATATTAAGGAGCCAATGTCAAGCAGCTATCTCATGAGGAATTCACATAGCATAAACTGCACGAATAAAGCTTGGGTTTAAACCAGGTAAAGTGAAAAGTTCTTCCAGTGTCCCAGCTAACATTTATTTTCTTTCATAGGAGTATTAGATCCAATTAGATTAGAATTGATCTGCACTTCAGTTCCATTTTCCAACTTTTGGTTCATATCTTTGATAACACTGCCAAAAACAAAAATCTATCTTTCTCAGTCTTGAAAGTTCCAATTCAACCAGCATCCACAGCCCTTTTCAGGAGAGAGTTACAGGTTTCTACTACCCTACGTGTAGAAACATTGCTTTCTGGTCTTGCTTCTGAATGGCCCAGCTCTAATTCTAAAATAATGTCCCTTGTTCTTGATTTCCCCAAGACATGAAACGCCCTCCCCATACCTATCCTTTCAAATTCTTGTAACATTTTAAATACCTCAATTAGATTACCCCTCATTCTCCAAGCAAGGGAATACATGTTAAGCTCATTAAACATTCCCTCAACTTTCAACTAGTAGTCCATAGAAAAACAAATAACTGGCCAATTATCTCCGTGGGATCCGACTATGTGAAATATGGCAGCCAGTTATCGCATCTCAAAATAATTGTTTATGGGATAGATTTTACAAATTAGCATTGTTGGCTCAGAACTTAGTATGATGGGAGCACCTGTTGGGAATTTGGCTGTTAACCTCTGCACTCAAATCCTCATTATTCTTTTCTTTTGCACAAAGCTCAGCATTGGAATCATTAGTTCATAAACTCTCCCCTATATGTGAAACACTTAAAGGCGTTGCTGAGAGATGTGCTACAGGGCAGCACAAATGCAAGCCTTTCTTTTTATCTTTAATATGCATGAAGCTCAAGATGAGATTACTTCCTGCAAGTCATTCCCACTGATCTAGTCACTCTATAGAATATACTGAGCAAGCATTGAGACTAATTTATTTGATTTTCACTCTCCTTTATTTCAGTCAGACTTCAGTATTAAGATGGACGCTAAAAGCCAGGGACTTCTGTGCAGTTGATGTATGACAATGTCCATCCTCAACAATTAGCGGTAGTAATAAGATCACTACAGATTTATTGAATGATATCGACAATAAATTACAAGCAAGTAACACAACCAAGGCTTGTTACAATTTAGTCCTGGATTTTTTAACAAACACAAACAGCTCAAACTCTTTTATGATGTCTTGTGAAGCTTTTGATTAAATTTTGACCTTGTTACTCACTCTCAACCATACATTATTCTACATATTGAATCCTCCTGTGACATTATTCAGCACAGTATTCTCTCGGTGTCTTCAGTCGATGTCAAGTCAGCTACACTTTATTACTTTTCATGTCATTGGGACAATAGTACTTATTGTAAGGAAGTATGGACGGTTATGAGTGAATAATAAGGTTGCCACTGAATTAAGATTCAGAATACACATAAATAATTCCAATTCTACAACAAAATGATAGGTTTTAACTGAATTTTTACCACTACAATCTTTTCTTTCATAATGTACCCAGGTTTCAGTAAAATGAATTCAATGATAATAAGAGTCAAAATAATATTGGCAGAAAATGACTGGAAAAATAATGGATAGGTCATGGCAAGTCATTATTAATGCACAAAAACTCTAGCAATATCAGGCGAGGATGAGTTATGTCTTAAGTTGTGAATTGCCATGAATTGCTGGAAAATTTTCAACACATGCATTAGCTTCATAAAAGTGGAAACTCACCATGATCCTCACTGTAAGTGTCAAGGAATTGCTGTGGTTGCACATAAATATGAATGAATCGTGCTGAAGACATTTAAGCACTGCTAATTCATGTTGCAAGATCCTGTTAGTGACATGAATTATGGTCTTGACAAAGCCAAAAAGGAAAACAAATGAAGCTCTAGATTCTCACACCTGCAGGTAGTAAATTGTTCCTAGAGGTATTTTTAAAATAGTGAATTTTAATTTCTTACTTTTTCTTTTGGCTGCTTTTGTCTCTCTTAATCCAATTTTTCTTTCCTTTTCTTTAATTCTATTTATGCATATAATGTGACTCTGATTCATCCCATTTGCTTCTGCATTGTTTGTTCTGCTTCTTTCTCTATCTTTATATTTCAGTGGTTAAAGAGATAGACAATGGCAGCTGATGTTCACAAAGTCCCAGGTGTGCCAATCACCTCACTGTGCTAATGTTAGCTTGCACTTCCAGCAATTTGCAGGGCAAGAATAATATGATCTGAAGGGTGAGTGAGATTCCCTGTTCCAGCAACTTCTGGGCCATTGATTGAAGATAGAAAGACATTGTTAAGATGTCATCAATGCTGAAGGCTCCTATCATGTGATTCACAAAAAGGTGCAGTAAAAGAATTATTTGCTTTTCCAAAGCAAATGAATTACATATCTAGTAAACATAATATAAAATTGATAAAAACAAAAAAAACTGCAGATGCTGGAAATCCAAAACAAAAACAAAATTACCTGGAAAAACTCAGCAGGTCTGGCAGCATCAGCGGAGAAGAAAACAGTTGATGTTTCGAGTCCTCATGACCCTTCGACAGAACTTGAGTTCGAGTCCAAGAAAGAATTGAAATATAAACTGGTTTAAGGTGTGTGGGGGGGGGTGGGGGTGGAGAGAGAGAGAGAGAGTGAAGTGGAGGGGGGGTGTGGTTGTAGGGACAAACAAGCAGTGATAGAAGCAGATCATCAAAATATGTCAACAACAATAGAACAAAGAACACATAGGTGTTAAAGTTGGTGATATTATCTAAATGAATGTGCTAATTAAGAATGGATGGTAGGGCACTCAAGGTATAGCTCTAGTGGGGGTGGAGGGAGCATAAAAGATTTTAAAATATTTAAAAATAATGGAAATAGGTGGGAAAAGAAAAACCTATATAATTTATTGGAAAAAAAAACGAAGGGGGAAACAGAAAGGGGGTGGGGATGGAGGAGGGAGCTCAAGACCTAAAGTTGTTGAATTCAATATTCAGTCCGGAAGGTTGTAAAGTGCCTAGTCGGAAGATGAGGTGTTGTTCCTCCAGTTTGCGTTGGGCTTCACTGGAACAATGCAGCAAGCCAAGGACAGACATGTGGGCAAGAGAGCAGGGTGGAGTGTTAAAATGGCAAGTGACAGGGAGGTTTGGGTCATTCTTGCGGACAGACCGCAGGTGTTCTGCAAAGCGGTCACCCAGTTTAAGTTTGGTTTCTCCAATGTAGAGGAGACCACATTGGGAGCAACGAATGCAGTAGACTAAGTTAGGAGAAATGCAAGTGAAATGCTGCTTCACTTGAAAGGAGTGTTTGGGCCCTTGGACAGTGAGGAGAGAGGAAGTGAAGGGGCAGGTGTTGCATCTTTTGCGTGGGCATGGGGTGGTGCCATAGGAGGGGGTTGAGGAGTAGAGGGTGATGGAGGAGTGGACCAGGGTGTCCCGGAGGGAGTGATCCCTACGGAATGCCGATGGAGGGGGTGAAGGGAAGATGTGTTTGGTGGTGGCATCATGCTGGAGTTGGCGGAAATGGTAACCTGTCTCTCTCTGAACTTACTGCACTCCATTCTCTCAGGTCCAATCCTGACATTGTCATCAAACCCGCTGACAAGGGTGGTGCTGTTGTTGTCTGGCGCACTGATTCTACCTCGCGGAGGCTGAGCGTCAACTCAAAGATACTTCCTCCTACCTCTCCCCGGACCATGACCCCACCACTGAACATCAAGCCGTTGTTTCCAGGACTGTCACTGACCTCATCTCCTCTGGGGATCTTCCTTCCACAGCTTCCAACCTGATAATCGCCCAACCTCGGACGGCCCGCTTCTATCTCCTACCCAAAATCCACAAACAGAACTGCCCCGGTAGACTGATCGTCTCAGCTTGCTCCTGCCCCACAGAACTCATTTCTCGTTATCTTGACTCCCTTCTCTCTCCCCTTGTCCAGTCCCTTCCCATCTATATCCGTGATTCCTCTGACACCTTACGTCACATCAACAATTTCCAGTTCCCTGGCCCCAACCGCTTCCTCTTCACCATGGACGTCCAATCCCTCTACACCTCCATCCCCCACCAGGATGGTCTGAGGGCCCTTAGCTTCTTCCTCGAACAGAGGCCCGAACAATCCCCATCCACCACTACTCTCCTCCGTCTGGCTGAACTTGTTCTCACGCTGAACAATTTCTCCTTCAACTCCTCTCACTTCCTCCAAATAAAAGGTGTGGCTATGGGTACCCGCATGGGCCCCAGTTATGCCTGTCTCTTTATGGGGTATGTGGAACATTCCTTGTTCCAGTACTACTCCGGCCCCCTCCCACAACTCTTTCTCCGGTTCATCGATGATTACTTCGGTGCTGCTTCATGCTCTCGTCGGGACTTAGAAAAATGTATTAATTTTGCTTCCCATCTCCACCCCTCCATCATTTTCATGTGGTCCATCTCTGACACTTCCCTTCCCTTCCTTGACCTCTCTGTCTCAATCTCTGGTGATAGACTGTCCACCAATATCCATTACAAACCCACCGACTTCCACAGCTACCTCGACTACAGCTGCTCACACCCCGCTTCCTGTAAGGACTCCATCCCATTCTCTCAGTTCCTTCGCCTCCGTCGCATCTGTTCCGATGATGCTACCTTCAAAAACAGTTCCTCTGACATGTCCTCCTTCTTCCTTAACCGAGGTTTTGCACCCACGGTCGTTGACAGGGCCCTCAACCGTGTCCGGCCCATCTCCCGCACATCCGCCCTCACGCCTTCTCCTCCCTCCCAGAAGCATGATAGGGTCCCCCTTGTCCTCACTTATCACCCCACCAGCCTCCGCATTCAAAGGATCATCCTCTGCCATTTCCGCCAACTCCAGCATGATGCCACAACCAAACACATCTTCCCTTCACCCCCCGCATCGGCATTCCGTAGGGATCGCTCCCTCCGGGACACCCTGGTCCACTCCTCCATCACCCCCTACTCCTCAACCCCCTCCTGTGGCACCACCCCATGCCCACGCAAAAGATGCAACAGCTGCCCCTTCACTTCCTCTCTCCTCACTGTCCAAGGGCCCAAACACTCCTTTCAAGTGAAGCAGCATTTCACTTGCATTTCTCCTAATTTAGTCTACTGCATTCGTTGCTCCCAATGTGGTCTCCTCTACATTGGAGAAACCAAACTTAAACTGGGTGACCGCTTTGCAGAACACCTGCTGTCTGTCCGCAAGAATGACCCAAACCTCCCTGTCACTTGCCATTTTAACACTCCACCCTGCTCTCTTGCCCACATGTTTGTCCTTGGCTTGCTGCATTGTTCCAGTGAAGCCCAACGCAAACTGGAGGAACAACACCTCATCTTCCGACTAGGCACTTTACAGCCTTCCGGACTGAATATTGAATTCAACAACTTTAGGTCTTGAGCTCCCTCCTCCATCCCCACCCCCTTTCTTTTTCCCCCTTCCTTTTTTTTCCCAATAAATTATATAGGTTTTTCTTTTCCCACCTATTTCCATTATTTTTAAATATTTTAAAATCTTTTATGCTCCCTCCACCCCCACTAGAGCTATACCTTGAGTGCCCTACCATCCATTCTTAATTAGCACATTCATTTAGATAATATCACCAACTTTAACACCTATGTGTTCTTTGTTCTATTGTTGTTGACATATTTTGATGATCTGCTTCTATCACTGCTTGTTTGTCCCTACAACCACACCCCCCCTCCACTTCTCTTTCTCTCTCTCTCTCTCTCTCTCTCCGCACCACCGCCCCCCCCACCCCCCCACACACCTTAAACCAGTTTATATTTCAACTCTTTCTTGGACTCGAACTCAAGTTCTGTCGAAGGGTCATGAGGACTCGAAACTTCAACTGTTTTCTTCTCCGCTGATGCTGCCAGACCTGCTGAGTTTTTCCAGGTAATTTTGTTTTTGTATAATATAAAATTGCCTGGGGTAAGTAAAAGACCATAATTTAATCTTGTTAAAACTTTGCTCCAATTCTAATCTCACAAACTATGAAACACATTGCAACCCTATTAATTACTATCACTTATCCTAATTTAGTTATTAAAGCTAAGGATTGCAAGGCAGTTAAATAGTTGTTCACTAGAGTCAGTGACAGGTTAACAGGTATGAGTTGGTGGGAAGTGACTTAATTTACGGAGTTTTTAATGAATAGCCGATCCAATAATGTTTCCTTTATACTTCTGACTGTTTTCATTAAAACCAATTCCATAAAATGCTGGTTCGAGACTGAGCCACTGGGCATCATCTACACATCAAGGGAACAAAATAATGGTGATGGGCCTTTGCCAATATTGGAAGTAAACATATATAGAGAAGCAATGGGAAGCTGTGCATTGCTAGTCTATATGGGATATTTTCTATTGTAGGTGACAATGAATGTATTTTGCTTATTTTACGCTGTTAAATGGTGCAATCAATGAAGATCAATTCAAAATGCTCTGAAGCTCTCATTTCTTTTGTTCATTATTTATTTGTTCATTAATTTAATTTCCAATAGTGAATGTGATGTACAGCCTTAAATTGATCAAAATAGTGGTTCATTAAATTGGATCAGACAGATATCATATTTGTCACTACTCTTTAAAAATATTTAACATGCTGTGCGACATTATACCTTTTATTGAATCAACCCAATGTTTGATTAATTATATTAGATAAGAAATGAAAGGGTGGAGGGTAATTTATTTCTTCATGTTCTTTTGCTATGGTAATTGTTTACTTTCACTCCTCAGGGTTGAACTGCTATTGGTAACTAGTTTATGGTACTGCAAGATATTTTCTTTGGCATGAGACCTATCAGGTAGAACACATCCCATGTCTATGGCCTGAGGTGTATATTATCATCTCTTGAGCAATTTATTTTTCTAAATTGCCATGTTCCTTTCATTTTTCTTTTTAATTTTGCTGTTTAATTTTCTGTTTTTATTCTGCTGAAATCTCCCTGGTCTACACCAAAAGACTCGGCGTGTAACTTCACTCTGAAACTCTGCATGCTTTGTGTCTCTCAAGCAGATCATTAAGATGTTCTTCAAATAAATGATTGGGCTCTTTTTAGCACCTCCTGCTGACACAACAAAGATTGGCACAGAATGGCAATATTGAGAATCACAAGTGAAAACACATGTTTTTATATTGCAGGGCCTAATAGGTTGGCGCTTTATAATTTGTTTTATAAGGAATTATTTTAAGCAATGTATGCTAAGATCCCACTGTGTGTTTTAACTATTCATCAGATACCTCTCAGTCCTGGAGAAGTTAGTCCTAGGGTGGGGCCAACTTCTCCACCTAACATTTATTGAATGATGTGTTTTACTAATCCAGATTGCTACAATTATACATGTATCAAATTTGTTTGTAAAGTACATAATGAAAAAGAGAGCCACAAAAAGTACAAGTTTGTCTTGATCAAAAGATGAGGCTCATTTAGCTGAAAATTGAATAATTTTGCAGTTCAACAGCAAGAGATTTGTACAATTAAACAATAAAAATGAGGTAGGGAATGTCTCAAAACGAACAACATGAGGAGAGATTTGAGACAGAAATTGGTCCGGATTTTGCAGTCAGCAGTGCAGGAATGGAACTCGCTGTTAACCTTGCTGACAACTGCTCATAAGGTTTTCATGGGCTTTAAAGCAGAGACTTGCTTCAGTCATTGTCTGATCCAGTGCAGCACCATTGACCAAGAATCTAAGGCATCTCTGAGCAGGGCAAGCAGCAGTGAGGCTCCTCAACCAATTAGATTGAAGAATCCTCACTAAGACACACAGAGTCTAAACCAGCAAATATAAAGCCCGAAGTATAAGTTAGATATAAATATTGGGGGGGAGGTAGGGAGGGGGAGGGAGGGAGATGGTGGTGGGGTTGGGCTGTGGGGAAACAAATGTGATTAGGAGAGACAGATATTAGAGACAGACAGAAAAAGTAAAACCAAATTCTTTAAATTTTTATTTATTAAAATATCTTCAACACTGATCAAATTCTGATGGAATGAGGCACCACGCTTGTAAATTTAAATTTCCAGGGTTGGAGAGATTATTTGGCCATTTTTATCAATTATTACACCATTAAAAATTCACTTACTCTTGTGTACCAGTCCTAACTATTTGTGACATCTATTTTGGAACTAATGGACAGCGATCCCATGTTCATATCATTAGGTGTCTTTTAATGCTGAGTCTATTAGTAAGGAATGATATAATGCAACCTGTGGAGGAGCAGCATATTCCTGACAGCAACTTCTGAATTTCCATGTTTAAATGCTCATGCGGATTGCGGGGTTTGCTATCTGATATACTCCACAATAACAGTGACTGCTGTTAGCCCCAATGTTATTGTTAATGTAAAATTTGAGGATTTGAGTCTTTAATTAAGAGGCAAGAGAGTGGTAATAATGTAATAATTAAAAGTGCTCGTAGTTCTCACCTTTTCATTGAGAAATTATCTGAGTAATCTACACTTGGGTTTAATCAGCTTACTGATGTCTAGTTTTGTCTATTTGGGAAAACTCACTGAACTGAATAACAAAGCCAGATCATTGTTCACCTAGCATAATGAAGCATTTAATCCACACCAAACTACTGAATTAACTCTAGCTTTTAATTCACTGTACCAGGGCCAGCTCCTATTCCTGGTCAAAACTTCATATCAGCTAAACTCAATCTTTGATCCATTTGGATTTACTCCAATTTCCTAAGCTTCTCCTGTTCCCTGTCTTTTAATATTACATTAGGGACAAGGGGCAATGGACAATGGCACATTGATGAAGTGAAAGGTAGAGTGGAAACAGAGTTCTATTTTGTATTTGTAGTTAAGGGACACTCCCAGGCCATAAGTAATGATTTTGTCTGAGTCATACAACACTTGATTTGGTGCAACCCGGTATTACCAGTCAATGCAAATAATAAGAAAGAAAAGATCCAATGGCCAGCATTGCAGTCTTTCAACTTCATATCGAAACATACTTCCTAGTTTATAGAATACTGCTGTTTAAGGATGAATTTTAAGATGCCTTGACATTCAATGACAGAGGCTGGAGATATTTGTATGTGCAATAATGACTGAGGGCACATCCTGCTGAACATGCCAAATGCTCCTTTTTTGTGTTTTAATGTATAAAATACTGTACTTCAACTCATGAATCCACAGGAATGTAATCTAGTAGAGAATTGGGATAATACTGCAATACTCACGACTGGGTTCAAAAATCAGGCTACAATGTTGTAGCTCCCTTTTTTAATGAAGACATGTTGCATATAATATTAATTTATATTGTCTTTGGCTGGACATATATATGTATTGAACTTTATTGAAAAGGACACTTTTTGCTAAGCAAAGGACACTGGCTACAGCAGCTACTATATTGCATTTGTGAAGGACACAAGCTGCTTTTATGGAGAAACCAAGTCTATGGAGTGCTCAGAGAGTGGTCATTGATCCAGCTCTTGTGTGTAAAAATATATGCTGGATTTTGTACCAACAGACACTGCCAAAAAGGCAACAGTCTCACCCCATCTCTCTTTCTTCTGAAACTTCTGTCATCAAAGCTGAGCTGTTTGCAATTTGAAAAACCCACCAGAAGACCTCATTGCTGCAAACCGAGAGTTCTTAGAGAAGAATTTTGAATCAACACCATTCTCTCCAGTGAGAAGTCCCAAGAACTGACAGCTACTGTGGAAAGGGGCCTGTCAACTGTAAACAAGCATCTGGGCACTCTGTGATTTCTTTTTCTCTGACTTTATTAGTTAGTTGGCTTAATTTTAATAACTGATACTGTACAGAGTTTTACTTCTATTTTGCATGCTTGAGTGTGTGTTATTTTTGAATTAGTGGGTAGTTGTACATATTTGTACATTTTAAATTTTTTGTTAGTAATTTCTGCATCTTTCCCTGAGTAAGTTTTAGCAGTAAACTGAACTCTTTACTTGTTAACTTAAGGAACCTGGTTGGCTTATTTCTTGCACTAAGCTATACACAGTTAAAAATACATTGAATTGATAATTTCACCTCGCTTGTAAATTCAAACTCTATTATAACCAGCTCAGGAGTGGAGTCAGTTCACTCCTGCTAATCTGATCATAGCACTATGTACTATTGCGCTCACTGCGTAAAATGATCCTTTATGGATCAATTGAAAGGCACCCAGTTATTAGGACATATTTTTTTCTGTGTGTCCTGACCACAAACTCAGGGCTTTTGTACTTGCACCACAGGACAGTGCTCATTGGAAGGGTGTTGCAGGTGCTCAGGCTCTAATTTTTTGCCCATTGATCTGAATGGGCAAGGGATCAGTCTCTGAATCCACAAGGCACTCTTAGTGAGCCTAAGCCCCTACTAGGAGCATGGAATTGGCCCTATTCTACATCTAGCCTGACATTGCCGTTGAGCATTGAGGGAGTGCTGCTCTGTTGGAGGTGTTGTCTTTTGTTTGAGAGGTTAAACTCCTCTCTTAGGCCTGTCAAGTGGGCCTATGATCTCACTGCACTATTTGAAGAAAAGTGGGGAAAATTGTCCCTGGTGTCCTGACCAATATTTATCCCTTAACCAATGTTCCAGAAACAGATCATGTGATCATCATTAGGGAAGGCAGTAGGTTAATCGTAATATCATTGGACTACTAATCCAGAGGCCCTAGGGACACAGGTTTGAATCCCACCATGGCAGCAGCTGGTGGAATTTAAACTCAATTAATTAATAAATCTGGAATTAAAAGCTAGTCCCTGTAATGGTGACCATGAAACAATTGTCATAAAAACTGGAAGGAACTTTGCCATTTTCACCTAGTCTGGCCTACACGTGACTCCAAACCCATAACAATGTGTTTGACTCTTAAATGGCCTAGCAAGCTACTCTGTTGGATCAAACCGCTATGAAGTCTAAAAGGAATGAAACTGGATGGACCACCTGGCATCACCCTATGCATCGGAAGCTGTAACGGCAAATCCAACCCTGTCAACCCTGCAAAGCCTTCCTTACTAATGTCTGTAAAAATTGGGAGAGCTGTCCCAAAGACCAGAGATGCAACAGCCTGAAATAGTCATACACATAGAATCATAATTTACAGAAAGTGTCCCAGACACCACCATCACCATCCCTAGGTATATCCTGTCCCACCAACAGGGCAGACCCACCAGAGGTGGAGGCACGATGTATACAGTTGCAAGGGAGTTGCTCTGGGAGTCCTCAACATTGACTCCGGACCCCAAAAAGTCTCATGGTTTCAGGTCAAATATGGGCCAGAAAACTTCCTGCTGATTACCACCTACCACCCCACTTGGCTGATGAATCAATGCTTCTCCATGTTGAGCATCACCCTGGTCAAAGCACTGAGGGTGGCAAGGGCACAGAATATACTCTGGGTGGGGACTTCATTGTCCATCACCAAAAGTGGACTGTAGCACTGCTCGAGACCGAGCTGGTTGAGACCAAAAGGACATAGCTGCTAGACTGCGTCTGTGGCAGGTGGTGAGGCAACCAACAAGAGGGAAACACTTAATTGACCTCATCCTCAACAATCTACCTGTTGCATATGCATCTGTCCATGACAGTATTGGTAGGAGTGACGACCACACAGTCCTTGTAGAGACAGAGTCCTGTCTTCTCAAGATAAGTGTCAGTGAGTAGGTTATTGCTGTGTAGGTGCCACTTAATAGCACTGTTAACGACAGCTTCCATCACTTTACTGATGATTGAGAGTAGACTGATGGAGCAGCATTGGTTGGGTTGGATTTGTCCTGCATTTTGTGGACAGTACATACCTGGGCACTTTTTTATTTGCCAGGTAAATGCCATTGAGGATACCTTTCATTGTGTTGTGTGGTCTTGCTAGATTGGCTAGATTTCAAACAGATCTAGCAGCTCAATACTGGGCATCCATGAGGTAACGAGGGGCCATCAGCAGCAGCAGAATTATATTTGACTACAATCTGTAACCTCATGGCCTGGCATATCCCCCAGTCTAAATTTACCATCAAGCTGGGGGTTCAACCCTGGTTCAACAAAGAATGCAGGAGGGCATGCCAGGAGCAGAACCAGGCAAACCTAAAAATGAGGTGTGAACAAACGAACATACAAATTAGGAGCATGAGTAAGTCAATGGGCCCCTCAAGCCTGCTTTGCCATTCAATAAGATCATGGCCTATCTGAACGTAGCCTCAGCCCCACATTTCTGCCTACCCTCGATAAGCTTTCAACTTCTTGTTAATCCAGATTCTGTCCAGCTCAGCCTTAAGAATATTGAAAGACTCTGCTTCCACCATCTTTTGAAGAAGAGAGTTCCAAAGATTCAGAGCTCCCTGAGAGAAAACATTCTCCTTAGCTCTTTCTTAAATGAGTGACCCTTATTTTTAAACAGTGACCCCTAGTTCTAGATTCTCCCACAAATGGAAACATCTTCTCCACATCCACCCTGTCAAGACCCCTCTGGATCTTAAAAGTTTCAATTAAGTTGCCTCTTAACCTTCTAAATTCCACTGGATACAACCCTCACCTGTCCAGCCTTTCCTCAAAAGACAACCCACCCATTCCTGGTATTAGTCTAGTAAACCTTTTCTGAACTGCTTCTAACACATTTACACCTTTCTTTAAATAAGGAGTCCTGTACTGTACACAATACTCCAGATGTGGTCTCACCAATGACTTGTATAATGGAAGCATAATCTCCCTACTTTTGTAATCAATTCCCCTCATGATAAATGATAACATTCTATTAGTTTTCCTAATTAACTGCTGAGCCTGCATACTAACCTTTTGTGATTCATGCACTAAGACACCCAGATCCCTCTGAACCTCAGAGCTCTGCAATCTCTCATCATTTAGATAATAAGCTTGTTTTTCATTCTTCCAGCCAAAATGAATGATATTGCATTTGCCCACATTATACTCCATTTGCCAGATCTTTGCCTATTCACTTAACATATCTATGTCACTTTGTAGCCTTCTTAAGTCCTCTTCACAATTTACTTTCCTACCTATCTTTGTGTCATCAGCAAAATTAGCCACCGTCCATCCCTTCATCCAAGTCATTTGTATAAATTGTAAAAATTTGAGGCCCCAACACTGATCCCTGAGGCACATCACTCATTACATCTTCCCAACCAGAAAATGACCCATTTATGCCAACTCTCTGCTTCCAGTTAGCCAGCCAATCTTCTATCCATGCCAACATGTTACCCCCTACACCATTTTTTATTTTCTGCGTTAACATTTGATGTGGCACTTTATCAAATGCCTTCTGCAAATTTAAGTACTGTACATCCACTGTTTCCCCTTTATCCACAGCACATGTGATTCCTTTGAAGAACTCCAATAAATTGGTTAAACATGATGTTCCTTTCACAAAACCATGTGCACTCTGCCTGATTACCTTGAACTTTTCTAAGTGCCCTGCTATAACATCTTTAATAATAGCTTCTAACATTTTCCCTGTGACAGATGTTAGGCTAACTGGCCTATAGTTTCCTGCTTTCTATCTCCCTTATTTTTTCAATAAATGAGCTACATTTGCTGTTTTCCAATCTAATGGAACCTTTCCAGAATCTAGGGAATTTTGGAAAATTAAGACCAGTGCATCAACTATCTAACTAGCCACTTCTTTCAAGACCTTAGGGCGAAGTCCATCCTGACCTGAAGATTTGTCAGCCTGTAACCCCAACAATTTACAGCTATTTCCGGGATGTTACTTGTGTCCTCTATTGTGAAGACCAAAGAAAAATACTTGTTTAATTCATCTGCCATCTCCCTACTTTTCATTATCAATTCCCCAGGTGCACTATCTATAGGACCAATACTCACTTTGTCAACTCTTTTCTTATTTAAATATCTATAGGCAATCTTATCACCTGTCTTTATATTACTAGCTAGCTTTCTCTCATTTTCTAATTTTTCCTTCTTTATTAACCTTTTTGTCATTCTCTGCTGTTCTTTATATTCTTTTCAATCTTCTGACTTCCCACCTCTCTTTGCATAATTATATGCTTTTTCGTTATGTTTGATACTGTCTTTTAACTTTTTTAGTTAACCACAGATGGTGGGCCCTCCCCTTGGAATATTTCTTTCTGAAATGTATATATTGTGTGTTTTCTGAAATATCTCTTTAAATGTCCGCCACTGAACTTCAGTTGACATATCCTGCCATGAAACTATAAGTTTCATAATATTATTGTGGTTTGTTGTGAAGTAGGTTTATGGGTGTGAGTGTAGATGGTCGTCTGTGTGATTTAATTAAATTAGAGTCAGATAAGCTGCAAGCTTGAAACTATCAAAATAAATTAGGGGTAAAAGGCATTGAAATGCTAATGAGTAAACACGGCTGAGGTATTAGCATGTAGGGTGTGAGGCAAATTTGCATTTTTTGGTAAGTGAAGGAATTGTTTGGGTTTCAAAGGGATAGAAGGATGTTTATAACTAACAAGATAAATAGGGCAAGGTTATTATGTTTATTCTTCCTAAAAAGGTACTGACCATTCTGGCAGCATGAGAGATTTTCATATTATGGAATAAATACATTTTTAAAATTCATTCCTGGGATGTGCATGTCACTGGCTAGGCCAGCATTTATTGCCCATCCCTAATTGCCCTTTTTCAGGGGGCAGTTAAGAGTCAACCACACTGTTGTGGGTCTGGAGCTGCATGTAGGCCAGACCAGGTGCTGAATTTTTCCATCAGCGAGCAGAGGGTGGGGCCCGCTCGCCAACGTGCTAAATGACACGGGGTGATGTTGGGAGGAACCCCCGATGTCATCCCCCCCCATTCAGGAAGGCGGGGACACAGCAAAATCAGCTGTCCACCCACTGACTTGTCAATGGCCAATTGAGGCCATTGACAGGATCATTAAAACAATTAAAGGACCTGCCCGTCCAACCTTAAGGCTGGCGGGTCGGCCAGGAACTCCGGTGGGAACCAGAAAAAACATGAAACCTCATCCACCGGTGGGATAAGGGTTCATGTAGGGTTTTAAAAAGTTCAATAAAGTTTCAGTGCAATTTATGAACATGTCCCATCTCATGTGACATTGTCACATGAGGGGGACATATTAAGGATTTTTCCCTCTATTTTTAATGTTTTCAAAACTGTCAGTGATCTCCCTGAGGCAGCACTTAGCCTCAGGGAGATGTGTGCTCTTTCATGCGCATGCGCAAAAGGGCACACTCTCGCATTTGGGGAATCCCCCCTGCCCGGACAGAAAGCGCATAGCGTTACCCGGCAGACGTCACACTGGGTGGGCCTTAATTGGCCCACCCACATAAATGGCGGTGGGACCCACTTCTATGGTGGGGATCGGCTCCTCGCCCACCAGAGATTGGGTCAGGCCCGCCCGCCCAACAGGCAGCAAATTCTGCCCCAGGTAAGGGTGGCAGATTACCTTCCCTAAATGATATTAGTGAACCAGATGGGTTTTTGCGCCAATCAGCAATAGTTTCTCATGATCCTCAGGAGAGGAGACTTTTAATTCCAGATTTTATAGAATTCAAATTTCACCATCTGCCATGGTGGGATTCAAACCTGGGTTCCCAGAACAATACCCTGGGTCTCTGAGTACTGGTCCAGTGACAATACCACCATGCCACCACCTCCCCATATCCAAAGACATATAGAGCCATGAAATTCACAGATTAAAGAGGGAGAAACGCATATAAAGAAGGAAAGAAGGTGATGTTGTGGGGCCATGTAAGATCCATCAGGAGTGTGTGAAACATCCTTGTGGAAGCCCTCCAGCCATGTTTGCAAAAGTCTGCTGTGTAGAGTAACTAAAGTTGGAGAAAAGCCTTTGGAATTCCACTGTCAAGTGGGTGCTGTGGTAAATGTGCTGGCTTGTTATTTAAATTAAAAATCTATTTTGGACTGTTGCCTTAAAGGGGGAGCGGAGTGTAGTTGGGAGTCAGTTTAATTAGGAATTTTGGGATTTGTTATAATATTAAGTAACTGTAATCTTATTTATGTGCTTGAATTTTTTTTGTTAATAAATGTTCTAATTATTTTTTTAAATTTCTAAACGTGTTAGTGGACTCATTACTTCTGAATTCAGTGCCTAAATCTTCTTCTAATAAATACAAATGGTAAAACCGTTGTTATAGCGTGGCCATGTTTCCTTTGTAGGTTTGGTCCATCTGTCACACATCACCTGCCACAACATAACAATTCCTTAAACTCATGTGCCAGTTCACTTTAGCTAGCTCTACTTTCATGCCCTCATAATTGCCTTTACTTAAGTTTAAAATACTAGTCTTGGGCGCACTTGTTTCTCCCTCAAAATGAATGGAAAATCTAATCATATTATGTTCGTGCTACCTAGGGGTGCCTTCACTAGGAGGTCATCAATTAATCCCATTTTATTGCACAATGCAAGGTCCAGTTTAGCCTGCTCTCTGGTTGGGCTCCAGAACATGCTATTCCAAGAAACTATCCTGAAGACATTCTATGAACTCATTATCTACGTTACCTTTGCCCATCTGATTTTTCTGGTCTACATGTAGATTAAAATCCCCCTTGATTATTGCTGTATCTTTCTGGCAAGCTCCCATTATCTCTTCTTTTATACTCTGTCCTACTGTAGTTACAGTTAGGGAGCCTGTACATCACTCCCACAAGTGACTTCTTGTCTTCATCATTCCTCATCTCAACCCAAGCTGCTTCCACATCTTGATTTCCTGAACTTAGGTCATCCCTCTCTAATGTTCTAATACCATAATTAATTAACCAAGCCACCCCTCCACCCTTTCCTAACTTCCTGTCCTTTCTAAATTTCACATAGCCTTCAATATTCAGGTCCCAATGAATGTCTTCCTGTAGCCAGGTCTCTGTAATGGTTATCAGGTCATACTTACTTATTTGTATTTGTGCTTTCAGTTCATCTGTTTTGTTTCGAATGTTACGTACATTTAGATAGAGCTTTTACGTTTGTCCTTTTATTATTTTTGCAGTGTCTAGCAGTACCTGCTGGATTACTCTTAGATTAGTTTTCCCTGTCCCTTCCTGTCACAGTCTGTTTATCATTTCCCATATTAATATCTGTCTCTCTTGCCTTGTTTCTACTCGTTGGTTTACCACATTTTCCCAAATTTAATTCCATGCCCCCAATATTTAGTTTAAAACCCTCTCTACTTCCCTAGTTAGGCAGCTCGTGATGACACCAGCCCTAACATGGTTCAGGTGTAGACCAGCCCAACAGTACAGATCTCACTTTCCCCCAATACAGGTGCCCGGGCCCTCAAACCAGAACCAACTTCTCCCACACCAGTCTTTGAGTCATTCCTCTAATCTTATTTGTCCTATGTAAATTTGCAGTTGGCTCAGGTAATAATCCAGAAATGATTACCTTTGAGGTTCTGCTTCTTACTTTGGTGCCTAACTCATCACATTGACAATTCAGAGCCTCCTTCCTCATCCTGCCTATGTCGTTGGTACCTACATTGACCATGACCACTGGTGAAGCTACAACACAGGACGACTTGCATGCCAAAGAGCAGGGCCAGCATGCAATTGACAGAGCTAAGCAATCCCACAACCAATGGATCAGATCTAAGCTCTGTAGCAGCCAGACCTGAATAGTGGGGGGACACTTAAACAACTAACAGGAGGTGGAGGGTCCATAAATATCCCCATCCTCAATGATGGGGAAACCCAGCACATCAGTGCAAAGGATAAGGCTGAAGCATTGTAACAATCTTCAGGCAGAAATGCAGGGTGGATGATCCACCTCGGCCCCCTCCTGAGGTCCCCAGCATTACAGATGCCAATCTTCAGCCAGTTCAATTCACACAATGTGATATAATGAAATGGCTGGACACTAGATACAGCAAAGGCTATGGGCCTGACAACATTTTGGCAATAGTACTAAAGACTTGTGCTCCAGAACAAGCTGCGCCTCTAACCAAACTGTTCCAGTACAGCTACAGCCCGCCAATGTGGAAAAGTGCCCAGGTATGACTTGTCGACAAGAAGCAGGCCAATTATTGCCCCATTAGTCTAATCTCGATCATCAGCAAAGTGATGGAAGGTATCGTTGACAGTGCTATCAAGTGGCAGTTACACAGCAACAACCTGCTCACTGACACTCAGTTTGGGTTCTGCCTGGGCCACTCAGGTCCTGACCTCATTACAGCCTTATTCTAAACATGGACAAAAGAGCTGAACTCAAGCGGTGAGGTAAGACTGACTGCCCTTGACATCATGGCGGCATTTGTCTGAGTGTGGTATCAAGGAGCCCTCGCAAAACTGGAGTCAATGGCAATCGGGGGAAAACTCTCCACTGGTTGGAGTCATACCAAGCACAAAGGAAGATGGTTGTGACTGTTGGAGATCAATCATCTCAACCCTGGGACATCACTGCAAGAGTTCCTCAGGGTGGTGTCCTGGGCCCAACCAGCTTCAACTGCTTCAATTCTTCCTTTCATCATAAGGTCAGAAGTGGGAATGTTCATGGATGATTGCACAATGTTCAGCACAATTTGTAACTCCTCAGATAGCAGTCCTTGTCCATATGCAGCAAGACCTGGACAACATTCATGCTTGAGCTGACAAGTGGCAAATAACATTTGCACCAGGTAATGATCATCTCCGACAAGAGAGAATCTAACCATCTCCCTTTGGCATTCAATGGCATTACCATCACTGAATCCCCCACTATCAACATCCTGGGGTTATCATTGACCATAAACTGAATGGGACCAGCCATATAAATACTGTGGCTACAAGAACAGGTTAGAGGCTAGGAATTCTGTAGAGAGTAACTCACCTGCTGACTCCCCAAAGCCTATCTACCATCTACAAGGTACCAGTCAGGAGTGTGATGGGATAAAATCCAATTGCCTGGATGAATGCAGCTCCAAGAACACTCAAAAAGTTCAACACTATTCAGGACAAAGCAACCCATTTGATAGGCACCCCATTCACCACCTTCAGCATTCACTCCCTCCACCACCGAAACACTGTGGCAGCAGTGTGTACCATCTACAAGATGTACTGCAGCAACTCACCAAGGCTCCTTCAATAGCACCTTCCAAATCCCCGATCTCCACTAGAAGGACAAGGCAGCAGATGTATGGAAACATCACCACCTGCAAGTTCACCTCCAAGCCACACATCAACCTGACTTGGAACCAAATTACCATTCCTTCACTGTTGCTGGGCCAAAATCCTGGAACTCCCTCCCTAACAGTACTGTGGGTTTTCCTACACCACACGGATTGCAATGGCTCAAGAAGGCGGCTCGCCACCAAGTTCTCAAGGGCAATTAAGGATGAACAATATACGCTGGTCTCGCCAGCAAAATAGGCTTCCAATGAATGAATAATAAAAAAAAATCGCACTTCTATTCATGGGACCTCACTGTGTGCAAATTGGCTGCTGTGTTTCCTTCAAAATTGGCTGTAAAGTGATTTGAGATGCCCTGAGATCATGAAAGGCAGTATTTGATTGCAAATCTTGTTTGCCTTATTCTTTCTTTTGGTCCTTGGGCAGCATTGGCTTTCCAGTGCTTCACCCAAGAGGCTATTCATTATATGGGAAAGTGGACAAGGTATCTGACCGTGGGAAGCCATTTGTCACTCATGCTAGCTCAGGGACCAATTGTACTAGTGCATACTGTCAACCAGATGTGACTCAGCACTGGGTAGAGAGGGAATTTGAATCCTTGTAATGCTCAGTTCTACAAGGGGCAATGCATTCCAGCAACTTAGCCAACAGGTAACATTGAGGGAAATCAGTTACATGATATTTATTTAAATAAGGATCTTCCCTTTCTAAAACTGATGATAGCCAAGAATGATGACAAACATCAAGAATCTGTTCACTCCTCACCATTGAGGGAATTAAAGGTGCAAACATTAATTAATTGGTTAATGAAAAGTTTTGATGTGAAAAATGAGGACGAGGGTGCCCTTAATTTTAACTGATGTCTTGAACAAAATCTCTATCCTATCAAAGCAAGAAATAGTATCTGTCAAAATGTAAAATTAACCATCGCAGCCCCACCTACTTTAATTAGTGTCAGTAATGTAATGCAAATTAGAATGCTGCTAGGATCAGAAGAGCTGGGACCTTAAACAAGCTCTGAAAACTGGTACCAGAAAAAACTCAATTATGGAACTGAACCAGGGTTAAATCCCCATGTAACTGAGTACCCAGGTTTGAGATCCTGTCCAATGTGGGTGATCAAAGGTTTAAGAGTCACTGATTCAAGAAATGGACATAATGTTCAACCAACATTTGGAGATTTTTTGAAGCCATTACTGACTTGATGGTCAGAGGAACAATGGTTGGTATTATGATATTTTCAGATGTTATTAAGAGTTCTGCATTTGCCTAAAGTATGGAGCCATAGATTATCAAGTAAAACACTCCAGTGATGGGGCAACAATGGTTTAGTGGTAATGTCACTGGGCTAGTAATTCAGAGGTTAGTGGTTAATGATCTGGGGGACATAGGCTCAAATCCCACCATGGCATCTGGTAGAATTTAAACTAAACTGATTAAATCTGAACTTGAAAGCTTGTTTCAGTAATGGTAACCATGAAGCCACCATTGATTGTCATAAAAACCCATCTGGTTCACTAATGTCCTTTAAGGATGGAAATCTGCCATCCTTACCTGTTCTGGCTTACTGACCCCAGACCCACAGCAATATGGTTGACTCTTAACTATCCTCTGAAATGGCCTAATAAGCCACTCAGTTCAAGGGCAACAAATGCTGATCTTGTCAGTGATGCCCACATCCCAGGAAAGGATAAATTATTTAAAAATTCCACTGGATAGATGATTATCTGGAAAACAAGGAATGGAGTGTTGCAAGAAAAGGGATCCTTTCAGGTTGAGAAACATTAAGAGCTGGATAGCTCTAGTATTTGAATTGGCCTCGGCACACACCTTTGTTTACCCCTACGTTAGTACTGTTGATGAAGATACCATGGATTAAAACTGAAAGAGGAACCAATGTAAAACAATAGAACAAGTCATTAAGTTACCAGTGCAGCAAACAATATAAATAGTTTGAAAAAGCAATCAGATATTTTTTCCAGAAAAAGTGGTGTTGTAGGAGGGTAGAAGTTAATCTGCAAAAGATAGTTGTTTGTTTAGTTTGGGCCTAATGTAATCCTGTATCTGAAATGTTTATGTCACAGCTACCCAGAAGGTAAAAAACAGTAGAAAATGAGAACTAAGAGTACTGGTCGGAACTACTTTTTCCTTCTGGGTAATTACATCTTCATATTGAAGCTGCAATAAGATCCTGGGCCTATAACTTCCCCCCACAAAAATGTTCCAAATAAAACATTTTATGAACAATAACAAAGAATTATATACATTCAGAATTATTGTAATATTTTATAGGTAAGGAAACAATGCAACTTGATATAAAATAAGCTAAAACAGAAGAAATGTATTTAAAAAAAAGGTTTTTACACTTTTCTCCTGTAGTATTTGCTCAACGAGTTGGTTTTTGAATGCACTTTAACAAATTCTCACAATGATTCTGTGACAAGGTGAAAAACAGACAATTGTTTAATGGCAAAGGCTGGATGAATCCAGACTGGATTGAGGTTTAGAGTATTGTCCAATATCGGCAAATTCTAAATCAGACTAAACCTGGAGGATAATTTGACCCAATATCTTGTAAGAAATTTGGGGAGGTCTGAAAACAACAGTGCATGTCGAATGATCAACGCTGTAAAAACATCTTTGCATCTCCAATTGTATTTGTTCATTCAACCATTCCAACTTGAAATTAAGCTATAAATAATACTTTTAAGAAAGATAAATGCATTACAAACATTTAAATCACAGTGGGCCATGGAATGCCCATAAAATTTTCAATCCAGCTATTAATCTAGCTCTTCCAGGAATTTGGCCTCCTTGAAAATGTATCAAACTGCTGTCAGTAGGCTTGTAATATTATTTATTGTTTTTACGGGAAAGAAACAGAATGATTCAATTCATTTTCTTCATTAAATGGGAAAGCTGAGCATTTTTGTCCTCTAAATGGAGACAATGCTTATACAGTCCCTGGTAGTTCCCAGTCTTGATTTATTAAAATGACCCCCTCCACCGCAAACCAACCCATCTGCCCCAGACACTAAATTGCTGCCTTTACACCTAGGAGATGGGAGTCTTTGTTCCATGACAGTAGGCATGGTGTTGGGGTCAAACGTGTCCCTAAGGAGGTAACCATCCTGCCACTGACTCCGAAAAGCTGTTCTGAAGTACAGCTTCATGTCAGTGGCCTCGAGTCGCAGTTTGTGTCATGGGTAATCTGCTCACTGTGGTATATTCTCAGGCTTCCAGCCAGACGACAGTCTAATTTATCCAGCATCTGCTCAAGGATTTTAAGCCCACAGATGGGACTTGTCAAAGATTAGGACAATTTGTAACATTCTCAAGCCTCACATTCTGTTAGGTTTTTGTGTCTGAGCCTCTCTGTGCTGTTTAATGATTCAGCAGTGAAATGACAACTCAAACCAGCAGAAAGCAACTGAATATAGTTAAAGGAACCCTTGGAGTACTAGATTTTGTTTGCAGTTTGCCTCATAGCAGCCTGTTTTGATAATGTTGTCTGTAAAGCCTACATCATTGAACAATAGTGACCTTTAGAGGCTATGACAATATTCTTTTACCATATTGAAATACTATATGTAAGAAGATTACAGTCAGTGTCAATGAAGACCTGCTGTGCAGCTCCACTTCCATGTTATACTAAGGATTAGGAATGCATAGAAATTATCTTGTACAGATGTTTTGGATAGATAACATGTACTGAATACTACAGAGGGCACATAGGGCACTGTAGGTTATTTATATTCATATATATAATATACACACACATATAGATCCTTTAACTGTGATAATTTGTGGATCAAATACCATCGGGAAGTCTGGCTGTCTCTAATCTTTCTGGGTTTTAGCTCTACATCATATGAAACAATTGTATATTTGCAATGTCTGAGCTGAATTTCCACAGGAAATCGCTCATTCATTGTAACATTGATGAAAGAGCCATGATAACTTCCAAAAAGAGCCGTGTGAAGCTTGTTAAAGAGGAGGGCTGGGAGAACTCCAAGTGAAATTTACCCCCAAAGGTTTAACCTTTATACAGAAGATTGATCGATAGTCTCCTTTAAACTGTTCAGGACCACAGGCTCATCTTCCCTCTTACTAATTACATACAGTGAAACACTCCTACTGCATACAGGGCTTGGTATGGGGATCCGGTTTCCTCTGCAGGGGAAGTGGATGAAGTTACCCAATTGGGATTGCTGTTATTCAGTGCTCGATGGTGCCTGGGACAAATAGCTTTTCTCCCGACCATGGATTAAGCCACCTCACTTCCAGATAGAGTTGTCCCAATAACCCCGTTCATATCCATCACTATCCGGATAAGACTTCAAACCTGTCTTGACCTGTGATACGTACTTCACTGCAGTAGCATTTTGTTCTATCAGTTTGCCATGTGCATCTTTTAACTTTGGCTGAAAATATAAAAAATGAATATGAAAAGTGTTTGTTCTTAAATTTATAAAAGATTAGTAACCAGATGGCTTTGCCACTAACTTATGGGCACACTGCATCACAGAGTCATGTTTACAGGCCTCCACTCCTAACCCCATACATTTAGTTCCCAGTTTTAGGTGAATCACATGGAGGAGGAACTCAGCAATGGGACAAAATGTTTCTCAGAGAGTGAGTCAACTACCTTCTAATGAGGAGTTTAAACTGAAATTAGAAGACGTTTGCCAGCCTCCCAGATGGCAATGCTGACTGGATGAGGCTTAATGAGAATCATGTAAAAAATAGAATAAAATGCTTTCAAGTCGCGAAAGCCTTTTGGCCATGAATTTATCTCCTAATCGCTGCTTTTCCTCATTATGACACTATCGTAGAATCAATACTAGCTGGAAGAAAAGGGCCAAATGTAACTAAACCTGTGTAAGCAATGGAAATATTCTGCTGGCGCTATGAGGAGATTGAGGTTAAAGCACATTCACACAGCACCTTGCATTATCTGGTTTTGTTTGCTGACAGACATCAACACTTTCCCTCAGCTCTGACCCTCCTTCTGTGGTTGCCCTAGATTCCCAGCTGAGCCACTCCAGTCTGCTGTCCTATTCCTCCTAGTGGGCAGCTCAGAAGTTCTCGTGACACATTGAAAGAGGTTGCCTGCCTACTCTCTTACTCTCTTGGCCTGGGAATAGTATGTGGCCCAGGAAGACATATAGAGGGGGGGGGGAGTCAATAAATCTATTTACCTGTCAGGGTTCTTCCAATCCACTGATGTTGGCACCAATCTGATCCACACCAGCCAACTTAGCCAACCAGTCCCGCAGAAAGTCCAAGTTGCTGTGGCCACATGCATTTTTACATAAACATTGTAGTCCAGAGCTATGGATAGTGATGATAGATCTTTCCATCACATGACTGACCAGGAATCTCTCTCACTCTTACCACCTGCCATCGGCATACGTTGGTAGGATTTACAAGTTGATATTTAACCTGTTTGGCTGAATTATGAATGCACCTTCCTTGGCCATGAAGTTCTTGAGTAGGATTTGAACACAGAGCTTCTCGCTCAGAGGCAGGGATGCTACTCACTGCGCCTCAAGACTTCCCTAATGTTTTTTTTATAAAGTACAAATACCAGTCACAACATCAGCTGCAATGTACATTATCTACATGATACACAACAGCAACTCTCCAATGCTCCCTTCAATAACATCTCCCAAACCTGTGACCTCCACCACTTAGAAGGACAAGGGCAACAATGGGCATACGGGAGCGCCACCACCTCCAAGTTCCCCACTAAGGCACATACCCATCTGACATGGACATACATCACCATTCCTCCATTGTCGCTGGGTCAAAATCCTGGCACCTCCCTTCCTAACAGCACTGTGAGTGTATTACACCACATGACCTGCAACAGTTCAAGAAGGTGGCTCACCACCACCCTCTAAAAGGCAATTGGGGATGAGCAATAAATGCTGGTACAGCCAGCAATGCCCACATGCCATGAACAAAGCAAGAAAAAGCACTGAGGGGAACCATCACTGCATGGACTGTAGTGGTTTAAAATAAAGCTCAGCACCAAATTCTCAAGGGCAAAGAGGGATGGCCAATCTACACTGACCTTTCTAGAGACATCCACATTTCCAGAATGAATTAAAAAACTATAAAACTGGTTGGTATACTAAAACTGATGCAATTCTTCAAAAAATGCAATGCAGACTTTCTCATCCTAATGTCTTCTCTGATCTCTGCAGGGGGTCTTACATAACTACAGGGGTATCGAAGAAACTAAAATGCTGCTGGAAGCAATCTTTTACATATGTTTCCTTTACATTTAGGGGGAAAGTATTGCAGTGTCAATTTTAGTTAACTAGTTTATGTTGCTCTCAACTGCAGTAAATTGAGAGATTATGAAATATTTGGCAGTTTAGATGAAAATATATACTCAGTCAGTTCAGTGTTCAGCCTACACTCAGAAAGAGATGTATTTTGTTGAAAAAATAGATTGTTTTTTTGCCACATTTTATATTTAATTTCAGGAGCTGGGTGATGCTGCCAATGCCACATTTATCACCCATTCTTATACTTAATTTCTTTGGCCAGAGCGTCAATGGGAGATTGAAGGACATTGAGTAACCATGAACACAACGAGTGCAAAGGCTCAAAAAGAGTTCCCGCCTATAGTAACTGAGGAAGTAGGAGAGGAATTTCTCAGAGCGTTTTGTCCCTTTTTGGCCCTAGGTTTTTTCCTCTCTGTTTCTTTGCCTCAGACAGGAGATTACCCTGCTGTGGTGGCTGGTGGGAAGTGGAGGGGAGGGAAGAAGAGTCTAGCCATGAAGGTCCTGCCACTGTAGTTTAGGGCACATCTTTGCCTCCCTGTCAATTTTATAAGTATGTTAGCATGTATAAGCCATATGAAATTTGAAGCTCCTTCCTTAATTGGGAGGAAATAAATTGCTCATTCATGACTGTTATTCTTGTCTTGGTAATTTGGGCACTCATGGGAATGAGCTACATAAAGACATAACCATCCCTTGATAATATTAAGAAGCTCTCCATATATTGGAGCTAGCAACGGCAATATGAGTTCACATTTATAGAACTCTAATGTATTTTGTAACCTTATAGTGCTTTTCACTACTTGCCTGCTTTGATATGTGCAAAGGGGTAATCACAATTTCAAAACTGAAAAGGCCCTATTAGTCATCATCTTACAAGGATCTTGGTGATAATAAGTTCTGGTACAGCCAAAGTGTGTGTGATGGTGGTGGTGGTGGTGGTGGGGGGTGGGGTTGGGGATAGTGAGGGAGGGAAGGAACTGAAAACCATTTGGAGGAAAGCCCGCCCACCAAAAGGTCTGTTAAGTGACCACAAACAATGAGGCAGGGGACAAAGCTGCTCTTTGTCTGCCAGCAGTTCTGCTCTGTTTGAAGAAAGACAGGCTGGCTTTTCATCAGATTACCATTCAAATTGAAGCCCATAAATAAAACCAGGGCAGTTCCACCTGCTCAAATCTGCACTGAGCCATGAGTATCTTCTGTTCGGACCTTTCAATTAATGCTAGGCTAATTCTGCATAATTTCAAAAATGTACAACTGGAGTCAGATTGTTTCACTCCGTTCAGTAGCAGCTTCTAACAGTGATCTTTGAAAAGTCATTTTTTATTATTTTTGTTCCGTTTAATAAAATTAGTTACTTATTGCATTTAACGTTAGAGGTGAGTGGAAACAAATATTAAATGTATAATTTAATCCAAACTGTCATAAACTGTCAACACCCCTCACTGTGCCACGCTGATATGCTCCACACACCTCACTGAACCACACTGATATACTCCACACCCCTCACTGTACCACACTGATATACTCCACACCCCTCACTGTACCACACTGATATACTCCACACACCTCACTGAACCACACTGATATACTCCACACCCCTCACTGTGCCACACTGATATACTCCACACACCTCACTGAACCACACTGATATATTCTGCACCCCTCACTGTACCACACTGATATAGTGCACACCCCTCACTGTGCCACACTGATATATTCTGCACCCCTCACTGTACCACACTGATATACTCCACACCCCTCACTGTACCACACTGATATAGTGCACACCCCTCACTGTGCCACACTGATATATTCTGCACCCCTCACTGTACCACACTGATATACTCCACACCCCTCACTGTACTACACTGATATACTCCACACCCCTCACTGTACCACACTGATATACTCCACACCCCTCACTGAACCACACTGATATACTCCACACCCTTCACTGAACCACACTGATATGGTGCACACCCCTCACTGTGCCACGCTGATATACTCCACATCCCTCACTGAACCACACTGATATACTCCACACCCCTCACTGTACCACACTGATATACTCCACACCCCTCACTGTACCACACTGATATACTCCACACCCCTCACTGTACTACACTGATATACTCCACACCCCTCACTGTACCACACTGATATAGTGCACACCCCTCACTGTGCCACGCTGATAGACTCCACACCCCTCACTGTGCCATGCTGATAGACTCCACACCCCTCACTGTGCCACACTGATATAGTGCACACCCCTCACTGTGCCACGCTGATAGACTCCACACCCCTCACTGTACCACACTGATATACTCCACACCCCTCACTGAACCACACTGATATACTCCACACCCTTCACTGAACCACACTGATATGGTGCACACCCCTCACTGTGCCACGCTGATATACTCCACATCCCTCACTGAACCACACTGATATACTCCGCACCGCTACTGTGCCACAATGATATACTCTGCACTCCTCACTGTTCCTGAGTGATATATTCCACACCCCACACAGCACCACACTGATATAATCCACTCCCCTCCCTGTACCTGGGTGACGTACTCCACACCTCTCAGTGCACCATACTGATATAGCTCAAACTCCTCACTGTACCTGACTGGTATAGCTCAAACTCCTCACAGTTCCACACTTATATACTCCACACCCATCACTGCACCCAGCTGCAATATCCACACCCCTCACTGTATCACACTGATATACTCCACACCCCTCAGCGTACCTGATTTCTATACTCCACACCCTCAATGTGCCTGACTGATATACTCCACACCCCTCACTATACCACAATGATATACACCACACGCCTCACTTTACCACACTTATATACTCCATAACCCTCACTGCACTACACTAATATACTCCACACTCCTTAATTTACCAGACTAATATACTCCACACCCCACACTGTACCACACTGATATACTCCACACTCCTCCCTGTACCACACCCCTCACTGTACAGCACTGATATACAGTGAGGGGTATGGAGTATATCAGTCTGGTACAGTGAGGAGTGTAGTCAAATTCTGTAAAACATGTCACACATGTCAGGTGATGGGGAAACCACAAGCAGTGATGAAACCAACATCTTTAATTCCAATTCAAGCATTTGAGGAACCTTTTACTAGGGTCATAATTGATCGCTTAGGAACCCTCCCTAAGACTAAAAGTGGGAATCAATACTTACTGGCAATAATGGATGTGTCTACAATGTTTCCAGAAGAGATACATTTGAGAAATAGAATTGTGGAAGAGTTGACTAAATTTTTTACAATATATGGTTTACCAAAAGAAATACAATCAGATTAGGGTTCAAATTTCATGTCACAGGTGTTTAAGGAAATAATGAATGGTTTGGAGATAAAACAGTTTAAGTCAGCAGCTTATCATCCTGAATCACAAGGGGCTTTGGAAAGATGACATCAAACTTTCAAAATCATGATGAGGGCTTATAGATAAGACTATCCACAGGATTGGGAAAAGGGAATCCTATTCTTGTTATTTGCTATTAGGGATGCTCCTAATGCATCAACTGGATTTAGTCTTTCAATTAGTCTATGGTCATGAGGTAAGGGGACCACTGAAATTGATTCATGAGAGAAATTGGTTGATCAAAATTCAGGAACTACTCTCCTGGATTATATATCAAACTTCAGAGAAAGATTGAACAGAGCATGTGAGTTAGCTGGGGAACATTTAAAGTTATCACAGCAAGCGATGAAAGTGAAGGCAGATAGGACACCCACAGCTCATAATTTTGTTGCTGGGGGGTAAAGTGTTAGTTTTGTTACCAGTACTAGATGACTTGTTAAAGGAAAGGCTTAGTGGGCCTTACAGGATTGAAAAGAAACTAAGTGAAGTAAACTATTTAATAAATACTCCAGATGGAAGAAAGAAGCAGAGGGTGTGTCATGTAATTGTGCTTAAAAAATACTTTGACAGTGAAGAGGACCAAAGGAGGTATTAGTGGTGGTAGATAAGGCAAAAGGGGGAGAAATGAAGGATTCTGAAATTGATTTTCCTCTAATCAAATTGATAATGAGGGGGCACTTAAAAATTCAATTGTAATATTGAGTTGCCTTCCAGACAAGTGTCAAAGTGATTTGGAGAAGCTATTGCAGTCATACAAAGCTATGTGTGGGAATTAGGTGGGGAGGAAAAATTTAGCTACAATTGATGTGTGTGTAGGAGATTCACTTTCACATTTTTCCTTACAGATTAAGTCCTGCAAAGTTATCACAAGTACAGAAAGAAACCGAATTCATGCTTCAAAATGACATCATTGAGTCTAGTTGCAGTAACTGGAGTTCACCTATTGTGATGGTACCGAAACCGGATGGAACACAAAGACTGTGTGTGGGCTTTCGAAAGGTGAATGCATGGACAGAAGTGGATTCATGTCCTATACCAGGATTGGAAGATTCCATTGAGAAAATGGGACAATCAAAAATTATCACAAAGATTGACTTTCTGAGAGGATATTGGCAAGTACCGTTATCGGAGAGAGCAAAAGAGATATCGGCATTTGTGATGTCAGATGAACTATATCAGTTTAAAGTTATGCCATTTGGTTTGAAAAACAGATTAGTGACATTCCAAAGATTGATAAACAAAGTAAATGCGGGACTGAGCAATTGTGCTGTTTATAATAATGACTTATAGTTTTCAGTCAAACATGGGAGAAGCATTTACAACATCTGGAACAATTATTTAATTGACTGCAGGAAGCTAATTTGGTGATGAACTTGACTAAAAGTGAATTTGCAAAAGCGCAAGTTACTTATCTGGGCCTTACTATTGGGTGTGGTAAGGTGGGTCTGAGAGATGTGAGAGTGATTTTCGTGAATTTCTCCATGCCTACTAAAAAATAAGAAGTTTTGAGCTTTCCGGGCATGAGTGGGTTTGACCGGAAATCTGTACCAAATTTTAGTGTGGTTGCTCCATTGACTGAAATATCGAAAAAGAATGAAAAGTTTCAATGGACACAAGAGTGTCAGAAGGTATGTGACAGTATAAAAACTGTATTGATTATGACACCAGTTTTGGCAGTACCTAATTATGGCAAGCAATTTAAGATGGCTGTTGATGCCAGTGATATGGGCATCTGTGATGTATTGTTGCAAGAAGGTTAAACTGGAATTGAGAAACCGATAGGGTACTTTTCATGAAAGTTGAATGTACAACAGAAAAAAATATTAAAATCGCAAAGGAGACTCTGGTGTTAGCCTTGCAACATTTTGAAGTGTATTTTGCAAACAATTCATCACAAATAATTGTTTATACAGACCACAATACTTTAAAATTCCTGGACAGATTTCAAGACTGAAGTGCTGTGGCTATTCAGATGGACGTTATTACTGCAGCTATTTAATTTACAGATTATACATATGGCTGGATGAGAAAATCTAATCGCAGATGCATTGTCAAGAGTTTAAATCTCAAAGGGAAATTGAACATTTAAAACCTGGATACGGGACTGAAATGACCTCTGTTGATACCAAGTATTTGTATATATATTGTTATGTTAATACATGTACCTAGTAATTTAGTAGGTTGGATATACAGAAAGGTATAGCTGGTAGTGTAAGATGGGTTAAGTAAATGAAGCAGTCTTTTAAAATTCATTTTGCCAAAAGGATGGAGGTGTCATAAAATTAATATTTTTTCCATAATATTTTTCTGGTTTATTGTAAAGTAGGTTTATGGGGGCAAGTATAGTTGGTGTGTCTGTGATTTATTACATTTGGAGTCAAGGATACTGCAAGTTTAATTCATCAAAATAAGCTAGGTCTTACAGCATCTGCGGAGAGGAATACAGTTAACGTTTTGAGTCCGAATGACTCTTCATCAGAATATAGTTCTGATGAAGAGTCATTCGGACTTGAAACATTAACTGTATTCTTCTCCATAGAAGCTGTCAGACCTGCTGAGTTTTTCCAGGTATTTTTGTTTTTGTTTTGGATTTCCAGAATCAGCAGTTTTTTTTTATAAAAGAAGCTAGGTGCTTGACATGCTAATGAGTAAACATGGATACTCTCTTAGCATGTAAGTTGTGAAGGGAATTTGCATTTTTAGATAAGTGAAGGGATATTTGGATTTCAAAGGGATCTTAGTCTGTTTATAACAAGCCAAATAAGCAAACCTAAGGAATATGTTTATTTTTCCCAAAGGATACTGACAATGTTGGCAACATGGAAGTTTTTATGTTATGAGGAAGATACAGTTTCGAAGACATGTGGAACAATTGAATTTACATGTTAAAAAGAGAGAAACATATATAAAGGAGAATGAAAGGCTATGTGAGAGGAGAAGGCCCATGTAAGATCTAACAGGAGTGTTTGAAATAGCCTTAATGAAGCTTCCAGCATTTGTGTATAAATCTGCTGTCTACTGAAACAGAAGCTGGAGAAAAGCCATTTGGGATTACATTGTCCAGGGTATTGTGTTAACTTGCTGAGTTTGTTTTAAATCTAAAATCTGGACCGTTGCCTTAAAGGGAGTGTAATGGGGTCAGGTTAATTAGGAATTTTAGCAGTTATTATGGTAGTAATTGTAGTCTTATGTAAGTGCTTGATATCTTTTAGTTTGTTAAGAAATATTTTAATTTAATTTTTAAAACCTCTGAAAGTCTTGGTTGAGCTATTATTTCTGAATTCAGTGCTTGCATCTTGTAATAAATACAAATTGCAAAGCTGTTGTGATAGTGTGACCAAGTTTCACTTGTGGATTTGGTCTGCCAGGCACACATCATATGTTACATCAGAACAACTCCATACTCCTTGCGGTACCACACTGATACGCTCCACACTACTCACTGTATCTGACTGATATACTCCACACCCCTTATTGTACCACTCTGATATTCTCCACACCCCTCAGTGTACCACATTGATATACTCCACACCCCTCACTGTAGCAGGCTGATATACTCCATACTCCTCAATGTACCTCACTGATATATTCCACACCCCCTCACTGTACCACACTGATATACACCACACCCCTTAGTGCACCACACTGATATACTCCACACCCTTCATTGTACCACCCTGATATGCTCCACAATCCTCACTGTACCTGACTGATATACCCCACACCCCTTACTGTAGCAGGCTGATATACTCTACACCCCCTCACTATACCACACTGATATACACCACACCTGTCAGTGCACCACACTGATATACTCCACAGCCCTTAGTATACCACCCTGATATACTCCACACTCCTCACTGCACCTGACTGATATACTCCACACTCCTCACGGTACCACACTGATATACTCCACACTCCGCATTGTACCACGCTGATATACTCCACACCCCTCACTGTACCACACTGATATACTCCACATCCCTCACTGTACCAGACTGATATTCTCCACACCCCTTACAACCACTTTAATGGATGGCACACTCCTCACTGTACCTGGATGATATACTCCACAGCCCTCATTGTGCCACATTGATATACTTCACAATCCTCACCGTGCCACACTGACATACAGCACATTCCTCACTGTACTACAGTGATATACTCCATATTCCTCACTGTACCATTCTGACGTACTCCACACCCCTCACGGCCACTCCAGTGTACTGCACACTTCGTTGTACCAGGCTTTCTTTTATTCGTTCAATTGTTGTCGGTGTCACTGGCAAGGCCAACATTTATTGCCCATCCCTTATTGTCCTTGTGAAAGATACCCTTTTATGGAGGAGACTAGAAGTAGGGGACACCATTTGAAAATTAGGGATCTCCCATTTAAGATGGATATGAGGAGAAATATTTTCTCTCAGAGGATGCTTACTCTGTGGAATTCTCTTTTCCAGAGATCAGTGGAGCAGGGTCATTGGATATTTTTATGGCTGAGTTAGGTAGGTTCTTGATTGACAGGGGAAATAAAGGGTATAAGGTAGAGTTGAGGCCACAGTCAGATCGGCTTTGATCGTATGAAATGGTGGAGCAAGCTCGACCGAATGGCCTAATTCTTGTGTTCATATATGTATGGTGGTGAGCCTTGAACCACTGTCATCCATGTGGTTAATGTGGTCCAACAGTGTTGTTTGGTAGAGATTTCCAGGCTTTTGACCTGACAATGATGAACGAATGATGATATGTTTTGAAGTCAGGGTACTGTGTGGCTTGCAGGGGAACTTAGAGTTGGTGGTGTTCCCATGCTTTGACTTTCCAGATGGTAGAGGTCACAGGTTTGGAAGGTGCTGCCGGAAGAACCTTAGTGAGTTGCTGCAGTGCATCTTGTAGATGGTACACACCACTGCCAGTGTGCATCGGTGAGGGAGGGAGTGAATGTTTAGGCTGATGGGTGGTCGATCAAATTGTTTCCTTCTTCCTGGATGGTGTCGACCTTCTTGGGTGTTACATAGAAACTAGGAGCAGTGGTAGGCCATTAGGCCAATTCAATATGATCATGGCTGATGGAGCCGCACTTATCCAGGCAAGTGGGGAATATTCTATCACACCACTGACTTGTGCCTTGTGGACAGGCTGTGGGCAGTCAGGTCATGAGTTACTCGCCGTAGAATTCCCAACTTCTGACCTGTTTTTGTAGCCACAGTATTTATATGGTTGGTCCAGTTAAGATTCTGGTGAATGGTAACCACCCCCCCCACGGGATGTTGATAGTGTGGAATTCAGCGATGGCAATGCCTTCAATTTCACTAGGGATCAGTGATGCCACACTTAGTCAAATGCTGCCTTTATGTCATTAGCAGACATCTCTCCTTCCCTTTTGAGTTTAGTTCTTTTGTCCATGTTTGGACTAAAGTTCTTTTGAGGTCAAGAGTGGAGTGGTCCTGGCAGGACCCAAACTGAGCGTCAATGAGCAGGTTATTGCTGTCTAAGTGCCAGTTGATTGCACGACTGACAACATCTTTTATCACTTTGCTGATGATCAAGAGGAGGCTGATGGGGCGGTAACTGATCAGATTGGACTTGTCCTGCTTTTTGTGGGAAGTACTGGACAATTTTCCACAAAGTCAGATAGATGTCAGTAATGTGGCTATGAGGGAAAAGCTTGGCTAGAGGTTTGGCTAGTTCTGGAGCACAGGTCTTCAGTACAATTGCCTTCAGCCATTTCTTCATATCAAGTAATGTAAATTGAATTGGCTGAATATTGGCATATGTGGTGCTTGGGGCCTCAGGAAGAGGCCAAGATGGATCAACCACCCATCACTCTGGCTAATGATGGTTGCAAATGCTTCAGCCTTGTCTTTTGCACCGTTGTGCGAGGTTCACCCCTCATTAAGGATGGGGATATATTTGTGGAGCCTCCTCTTCCATCTTGGATTGTCTATCACCATTCATGACTGGATGTGGCAGGACTGCAGAGTTTTGATCTGATCTGTTGGCTGTGGGATCGCCCAGCTCTGTCTATCACATCCCGTTTCTACTGTTGGCACGCAAAATAGTCCTGTGTTGCAGTTTCACCAAGTTGACACCTCATTTTTAGGTATGCCTGGTGCTTATCCTGGCATGCCCTCCTGCACTCTTCATTGAACCAGGGTTGATCCCTTGGCTTGGTGGTAATGGTAGTGAGTGAGGGAAGTGTTGAACCACAAAGTTATAGATTGTGGTTGAATACAATTCTGCTGTTGCTCATGGCCAAGGCACCACATGGATGGTCAGTTTTGAGCAGCAAGGTCTGTTCTGAATCTAATTCATTTAGCATAATGGTGGTGTCACACAGTACGATACAGCGTATGCTCAGTGTGAAGATGGGACTTTACCTTCTCAAGAACTGTGTGGTGGTCACTCCTATCAATGGTACTATGGACAGACGCATCTGTGCCAGTGGATTGTTGAGCACATGGTCTAGTAGGTTTTTTTCTCTTGGTTCTCTCAACACCTGCTGCAGGCCCAGTCTGGCAGATATGTTCTTAAGGACTTGGCCGGCCAGCTTATCAGTAGTGGTGCTACCGAGCCACTCTTGATGATGGACATTGAGGACCCTGGGAGAGGGGAGTTTAGACAGTGCCAAACACCGGGGCCCGAGGCTATTGGGGGGCTCAGGCTCCTTGCTCTAAATGGAGTTTCTTCTTGTCCTATAGCCTGAACAGCCAGAGGCAAAGCTGCAGACCTGGAAAACTGACTTTAAAAAAAATTGGAATCTTCAGTGTCAGGTCAATTTCACTGAGTTGCTACACTGCTGCTTCCGACCTTCAGCAGTTTCATGGTTCTGATTTTCTTTTGAAAAGCTTGCCAGAGAAACCACGAGGTTGGCTGAACAACAGCAGCACAGCAACTGAGAGTGTTCTTTACTGAAAAATGCTGAATCAAATCTCTATTTTAGAACCATTGTTTGTGCTGGGCAGGTGGGGAGCTGATCGGTGCAGATTGGGAGGCGTATAGCAGTTTCTGAGGGAAGAGTTCTTGAATTAAGGTCGTACTGAATTTATGTACCTTGTATCATTCTTCTCTGAAAAATTCATATTAGCAATTCAATCTGCTACATATTTTTCCTAAGCTGCTGGTAGATGTCTGATTGACAAATCCTTGGCATAGTGTCGTTAACGTGAAAGGAGCAGATGCCAAATTTGGTATATTGTGGGTTGCTGTCAGAGAAATCAGAATGTAAGGTTGTATTAGCTACAGAGTTGAATTATTTTGTAATTGTAATGATTTCTTTGTAGCCACTTTACTAACATCAGTTGATTTCTCTGTGAATAATTATCCTTACAGAATTAGCAGTGGCCTTCTAATTTCATCATTGCTACTGTTACCTTGCCTATTGCATGCAGGTATAATGAAGGATAAAACCTATATTTACTCAATACCTTCCATGATGTCTCAAAATCACTTTGAAATGAAATAAACCTGGGTTGTAGTCACTGGCATAATGTAGGCAATGTTATTAAATGGCAGAGCAGACTCGAGGGGCTGAATGGCTTACTTCTGCCCCTAATACATATGTTTGTATGTCATCCTTTGCCATCCATAATTGCCTTGCAAACAGAGGGTGGAATCATGGCTGGACTTCTATTTATTTTGTTGCTAATGGAGGTTTACTGTGCGCAGGCTTTGTGGGGTGAAAATGCAAAGACAGGAGTGCGTAATAGGCTCATAGTAAATCAATAACTTGTTTTACATGAGACATGATTCTCAAGAATCTTTTCCATTGACTTCAATCTTGTCCTTTTGTCTACTACCTATTATTCCACTCTATCTTTGTGTTTTCATGGAATTTTTGTCATATTGAAATGCTGTGATAAAGTGGTGTTGCACAGTAGATATTGAAAATTTATTGTAGTGAGAAATAGCAATCAACAGAGTCTTCAAACTTGCTGATCAAGAAAACACAGATACAATTGTGAACCATTCAATATTTGTCTTCTGGTGTCCTAAATATCTTGTTGCACAGAGATACCTGATGATTCCAATACTTCTCACTGACAGTGAAGACCTATGTGGTTCAATCATTCCACTTTTTTACTCAGGAGTCATTTGATCTTTCTACCCTGTGAGATTACTAATAAAATAGAATCCAGTTATACCCATTCTATGAAATATCATGCACCCAGGCAGGAGAAAGTCTTCTAATTCTCCTACAGAATGGAAAAGATTTTGTGTAGTTTATCTGGATTGTAAGTACTGAATCTTTCCCCCCAAAATGAATTTACTTTCATCATGTTCAAATGGTGCAATTTGCAGAACATGTTAATGAGGGCTGGGCGGTCACCAAAATCAGTGTTATCGTCTGTGCAGTGTTATAAATAACCAATAGGATATTTTCATGTCAAATTAACAATATTGGATAATGCTGATAATGTAAAATTTATATTCTCTGGTTTGTTTAATAGTCGCAGTGGGGTCACTTAAAGGATGCATGCAAACGAACACTGCGTTGCTGCTCTTGATATTAATGACCCACACTGCATATATATTGGATGATATTTGTAACAAGATGCTAACAATGGATGTCATCATTTTACTAGTACCTTTCTGTGATTGGTGAGTTGTTTGGTTAATCTTGAAAGGGGGAAAAATATCATATTTGAGGGGGGAGGTTTAAGTTGGGGCAGGGGGAGGTGTGGAAAATAAGGGGCCTGGAAAGAGGAGAAGCACTACAGTCCATGAGTTTTCTCTCTGGTGTTGCCCCCACTCAGAATACATTCTGTGCCCTTGCCACCCTCGGTGCATCCCCCAAGTGGTGTTCAACATGGAGGAGGACCAATTCATCAGTTGAGGGAGGGCAGTCAGTGATAACCAAGGAGGTTTCCTTGCCCATGTTTGACCTGATGCCAGGATACTTTGTGGGGTCCAGAGTCAATGTTGAGCAAAACCCCTCCAAATGTACACCACTGTGCTGCCACCTCTGTCCTGCCGCTCTGTCACTACCTAGTGCATTAGCAGGATTCCACTGTCTTTTATAACCTTCGTAGCAAAGAGTATAGCATTATGCACAGTTTAAAAACAGAGCTGTTATCTGTAAGCTACTGCTAAATAGTGGAAACCTGCGTCTCAAATGGACATTTTACATAAAAATGTGTTGCTTTTGAGATGATAAAAGTACAAACATTTCAGAACAGGATTTGCAAAAGTGATGATTACAGAGTTTAGATGGTAAAACAGAGAATTAATGCCAATGTGCCCAAGGGCAGAGAGCAGGCATTTTATTTTTTGTTTCATTTCTGTAGCCAGAGAAACTAAAAATGAAAGAATCCTTGGGTTCTGTCATGGTCTCTCTTACAAAATTTGCCACACATCACTGTCTCAGTCTGTGAGCTTTCTGCTCTCACCAATCACTTGAAATTCTGCCCATAGAATGAATTCTGCAATTTGAAGTGTTCTTTGTTCCAAAGTGGGACTGGGCTGAATTCTACATTATCATTTATTCAGTTCAGGAACAGCTTAAGCTCCCACTGGGATTTCCCCAGATGCCTATAGTATTACATACCTGGCAATATCCTTCCTCATCAGCAACATATAAGTAATAAAACAGTGCAATGAGGCCTGGTTTGTTCTACTTTGTAACGTTAGCAAGCAATCTCAGCTTTATGTCAAAGCTGTAATGTCCAATACTTTCACTGTCTTTGCTCACGTGCTTTGATATTTTAATACAGTACATTTGTACAAGTTTTTACTTCAGGATCTTTAAGATTCATTTGTACAATATTTAAGGAATATGTTGTTGAACTAACTAAGCTCTTTTCCTGAGGAAAAGTATAGTCCTAAGTATAGGAACACAAAGAGGAAGGATTTTTGATCTGGAAATCTGAAACATTTATAGAGTTGCATTTACAATTTTGCTACAAATAGTTAGCCCTCAAAGGGCTTAAAAAGTAGAAATGTCCCAGGGTAGGGAACATTGTAATGGATTTGTCAGTTTCAATTTCTAGAACTCTTATTTTTTCTTTATAGTTTTGTTCCCCTTTCACTCCTCATCCTGGGATATGGTTTCAAAGGTATTAACAAGCTCAGTCATTTCATTCATGTAGCCATTCTTCATATGTAATCTGCAGCAGTGAAGGCGAGATATATATGATATTAATGCAGACATCAACACATTTATGATAAAACAAGTGTAGCATTGACATATTTTTCCCAGTAATTTTGACAACAATCATTTCTAGATCTGAACTTGCTGTTGTCTTCTCAGCCTGTGCACATCTTGCCTGAAACTCCATGTTTGAGTCCTTAGAATCAGGTTTCCATCCCTCCCACTGTAGCAAAACAGCTCATGTCAAAATCACAAATGACATCCACGTGACTGTGACCATGGAAACTATTGCCCCTCAGCCTTCCTGACCTGCCTGCAGCCTTTTGCACAGTTAACCAGCAGCATCTTGCTCTCCTCCATTGTCCAGCTGAGTGAGGCTGCACTTGGTTTCCTTCTTATCTATCCAGTCAGAGCCAGGCAAACATCTGCAATGACTGTTCTACCCACCTCCCACACCATTACTTTTCATTTCACCCAAGGATCTAGCCTTGACTCCTCCTATTTCTCATCTACATGCTGCTTCTCAAAGACATTATCTGAGAACTGGTTAGGTTCTACATATAAGCTGTTGACATCCAGGTCTTTTGGCCCTTCCACTACCTGTAAATTAGTACACTGTTTGTCCAATATCTAGTACTCAAAGAGCAGAAATTTCCTTCAACTAAACATTGGAAAGACTGATGCCATTCTCCCTGCCACAAACTCCATTCCATAGCCGCCAACTCCATCTCTCTCCGTAGCAACTGTCCAAGGCTGAACCAGACTGTTTGTGATCTTGCAGCCATATGTGACCCTGAGATGAGCTCTAACTACACATCTGCGCCATTGCTAAGACTACCTACTTCCACATCAGTAATGTCACTGGATTCCATACCTGCTTCAACTCATCTGCTGCTAAAATCCTCATCCATGTTGTTGACTTAACTATTCCAATGAATTACTGGCTGCCCTCCAAAATTTCACCCTCCCTAAACTTAAGGTCATCCAACGTCCTAACTTGCACCGAGTCCTGTTCACCCATTATCCCTGTACTCACTGATCCATATTGTTGGCTGGTTTGCAAGGCCTCAACTTCAAAATTCTCATCCATCTTTCAATACCTGCCCTGGCTCTGTAACCTCTTTCAGCTTTACAACCCTCTGAGATATCTGTGCTCCACCAATTCTTACTCAACCCCAATTTTAATTGATCCACCTACAGTGGCCATTGTTATGATCCCAGCTGATGTTACTACTGGGTAAGCCTGATCCCAGGGTGGAACCTGGCTTGATAGATCCTAACTTTTATTTTTTGTTTGGAAAAGGGCACCTACTGAACAGAGTCACAGGAGTCATCTGATGAATGTTTAACAAAAGAATAAAACAATTATTAAACAAGAAAAAATACTCCTTCACCCACAACTATACTTTTACAGAAATATACAGATTCATAAGGTGAATACAAGTTACAAAAGCTAACCTGTACTCTCATGTTCACAAGTACACAGTATAAACCAATAGGCAAGCTCTGGCCGGGCATACCACACTCTGAGACCAAGTACAGATACCACCCCTGAAAGGTGCTATGGATCCCTCATCAACTCCCCCAGACTCTTGTCACACTGTGAACCAACCAGTCTCACTGAACTCCATCTTTCATATCAGGGTTTCCAACCTCCACTCTTGAAGAACCTGCTTTGGAATCTTCTCCCAAACAATACTTTCTCTCAGACGCCTTCCACAAGGGAGTTTTTATCTCTCCTCCCAATGTGCCTCTACCCTCAATTGCCATGTACATTTAAACTTCACCTTTCATGAACCCTCTCTCAGATATTCAGCCATGCCAACAGAACACCACTGCTTCACATGCCTACAGTAAGAAGTCACCAACCTTTGGCTGTCTCCTTAAATCTTCTGGCTTCTTGCAAGCCAATTTTGCTTTAAGTCTGCATCCTACAGCTTTCTCCCTTTTAGCTTGGAGCCTTCCTCTGCTCCCCACTCTTAACTTCACTTAATATGACCTTTTCCAGATTCCTGTTCTTCCTTTGACTAGAAGGTCTTCTTGATTCCTTTCTTCTGTTCCACTCCCTGGTTTTGGCTTTATCTTTAGTTTGGGTTTGCTCTCTGTCCCTCTCCTATGCTGCTTCTCCTGGAAACTCCTTTCAACTGAACTGAAACTACTTTTTGTTTTTTCTCTGACTCTGTGGTTCCTCTCTCTGCACCCCTATTGGTAGTCAACAGCACAGTTTTTTCTACTTTGTGTTTGTTTTAACTTCCCTTCAAGAGTCATAAAACCTCATTAGAAGGCAGACATCTTTTAAAGTGAAACAAAAACTCAAGTTCCTTTTCATATCACACAAATACTGAAATACAAATTAAACTTAAACTCAAAGATATGTCTTAAACCATCTCTAGTTCCTAAAACCATGCCTTGAGCTGCCAAGTCCCTAAATGTTGGTATTCCCTCACTAATCTTTTCCAGCTGTCCACCTGTCTTTCCTCCTTTATGATGCTCCTTAAAACCTATCTCTTTGACCAAAGTATTGGTCATCTGGTGTCAATCATGGCTCACTATGTAGCACTCACACCTCTGAGTCAGAAGATTGTGGGTTTAAGTCTCACTTCAGAGACTTGAGCACAAAACTCTAGGTTGACACACCAGTGATGCAGTGCTACCTTTAGGGTGAGATTTTTAACCAAGGCCCCATCTGATCTTTAAGGTGGACGTAAAAGATCCCATGACACTTTTTTAAAGATGAGCGGTCTTCTTGCTAATATTTATCCATTAATCAACATCACAAAAAGAGATTAACTTATTATCACATTGCTGTTTGTGGGTGCTTACTGCAAGCAGATTAACATCTGTGCTTCATACTTTGCATCATAGGGTACACTTCAAAAGTAATTCATTGGCTTTAAAATGCTTTAGGATATCCTGAGGTCATGAAAGGTGCTATCTAAATGCAAGTCTTATCTACCTTAATATCTCCTTATGTGGTTCCCTGTCATATTAAAGGCACTATGTAAATGCAAGTTGTTGTTGTTATTGAATGTTGCAAAGATATTTGATAATGGGAGGAATCATGATCAAGCCTGGCCCTAACTGAGCTCAGATCCAATCACCCTGTTAGTACCATTGGATATTAATCAGGCGTGAGTATCCTTCTCCGTAACAACTCCTTTATCAGAGGGTGGGAGATCATTTGTGTACTTACAACTACCCGGATGTTAACTCTGTTCACCATGCAAAGCAGCAAAAGTTACTAAGCACTGAAGCAGCGAAGTTGTCATAAAGATCTCAGATAAATTTTGCCCTAGTGCTGAATCAGAATCTTATTATGAGAAACCGGCTTGAATGTACTATCTGACTCCACATTGCTCTCAAGTTTTGTGTGTGTTATGATAGCCCTGTCACTCACCCTCTCCATTCATTGTCTCTGACCCCCACCTATCCAGTCACGTGACTATATAAAAAAAAAACGCACTTAACGAACACCGTGGTGTAATGAGCGGGCAGTGTGCAGGTACTGATTTTGTTCATTTTAAATGTGATAATGGCCAACAATTGTGCTAATACCAGTGTCAGCTAACCTGACATGGCAGCACCAAGTATCATATCAAAGATAGATGAGCTGGAACTTGTTCCACCAGAAACAAATTCAAAGAGTAACTACCAATTTGATTAGCCCATCGATGCTGTTAGATATTCAACTCTTCACCAGAAAGTCAACAACCTGACTTTTAAGGCTCACAGGAGTTTGTTTGGCTTGGTTGGTACAGTGCTTGGAACAGCTGGGCTGTTCGAACAGAGTAGCAGATACAAGTGAAATGACCTGTCTTTGACAATATGTAGTAGAGGTGAAGGTAAAGAAACATTCCAGTTTGGGTTGTGGTTTGAACTGTGTCTCTTAATTGTCACCCAACTCCTGAGCAGCAATGGTTTGAATGATTGACATGCATGCTGAAGGACGATGTCCATTGGCAATACAACCTATGATAAAAGGAGGAAACCTGAGGATAAAGAAACGAGTTGACAATAATCAACTTACAGCCAATGGAGGCAGCATTAGACCATAAGCTATTCTTGTAACTCACCCCATTGTATAGCAGATAGAATAATCAGAAACAATTGAAACCTTATTCCAAACAAAGCAAACCATTTATAAAAAGGTTTGAAAATTAGACGTTGGAACAAAGAAACCAAAGGCATTTTCCTAATTTTAATCACTGGTTTAATGAAATGAAATGGCATTTTGCACTTAAAGGTAAAGGCCAAAAATAAGCATAGAGGGTGTACCTACACCTCATAGGCTGCAGTGGTTCAAAAGATAGCTCACCACCACCTTCTCAAGGGCAAATAAGGATGGCAATAAATGCTGGCCCTGCCAGTGATGCTCACATCCCAAGAATGAAAATGAATGCTAGTTCCATCCATATTACAGGAAGCAATGCTAAATATTTGGTTAATAAAAGATAACCATGTCCTAAAACAGATATTTTCACTGCATGTGGTTAAATATTTATGCAGGATGAAGGTGCTCAGATACTCTACAGCATTTCTGGTCTATGGAGTGGAAAATCAGCTAAGGTCTCTGCACCTCTTCACTGTCCGGTGATCTTGCTGGAATGTCTGCATATCTCACTGTTTATTGAGGATTAACCTGCTCTTGGGCTGTGACCCTCCTGTACGATGTGTTAACAACCCATTTGCACTACTGTTGTTGACCAATTCGCAGGCTCATATTTGAAGAGAGACCAGCTGGGTGAGGTAATAGGAGGGCTGGCATGCCTATCCTTGGGTTGGGGGACAAGGGGTGGGGGGCGGTGGTTCTGGACCCCAGCACATGCCAGCACCTCCAAGACAGCAAAATAGCACTGGAGAGTACAGCCTTGTTTTTAAAATCTGTGAAGGATAAAAGGAGCGGCAGCGCACTGAGATCTGAAAACGGGACATTGCACTAGGAGTGGATTAATATGAAATGGGAAATCGATGGCAAGATTATGCTGCGGCAAGTTAGAAGAGAAGTCAATAAAATATTCTTCAAGCTAAGGTTTAAATGCATGACTTGAGGAAATTAATAAAACTGTCAACAATTCGAACTAACTAATGTAATTTCCGGTATTAACAAGATTTTACGTAGCATGTAGCATCGTATGCTGTTTGATGAAGTTGAGTTGCGACTGTTCAACAAAAGAACAAACTAATGAGTTATAACTTGAGGCTTTCTTAATAATTTGCTACGTATTCTTAGAATAAAAGATGCAAGGCAATCACAGTTGACTGTATAGTCATGGTTGAAGGTTCCTTTGATGTTTCTTATTGTCAATATATTTTCACTCAAGACATTGAACCAACCATTCATATTTAATATTTATAATAGGCTGTGTATGACACTGGGATTTTCAGACAGTCCATTTTCTATTGAAAAGGATGTAAAATTATTGTCAAACTACACTCACTATTTCCTCGTGTGAAAACCCAATTGCAAGAAAATGAATGCTTTCTGTCAACCAATAATATACTTAACAGGATAAATTAAAAAGTAAATCAGCAGAACTAATCTTCATGTGTCAATGTCTCGGGACCAAGTTTAGCCTTGACAACTACAATAATTGGCAAGGGTCCAGATTCCCTTTAATAGTTCTGTTTAAACTAGTCTATAATTAGCATCTTTTGATTCCTTTTTACTGGTTATAATTCCATTTCTATTATTGACTACAATGCCACAGGTTCTTGTGCTTCTAACTCAAATATCAGCTGTTTATCCAAAATTACTACCCCAGATCTCTTCTGCTGCATGCACTTTTTGAATATGCTATTGATAGTGATAGGAGTGACTTACAACCAATGAATAGCTTTGTCTAAAATCAAATTGAGACTGTAGCAATGTTTTAATAACTTATCATAATGGCATCTGTTATAGGTTGAATCATTTTATATTATAGATCGAACATAGCTTAATTATTGATTACAAAATGCTTACTGAAAAAACAGTGAGCATAATATACACAGTATAGCGACATTGTAACTGATGCTATGTGAGCAGACTGTTTGACAAATAACTATTTCCATAGTTATCAAATATTGCTGGATGCTTTTGTCTCTGCATCTTCCTAACTATATGCATATTTACCAATCAGCTTTCCTGTGAAGAACACCCAACATGGATTTGTGTCAGTGCTCTGCTGGCTCATTTGATTCTTACACAGTCAAAAAATATTTTTCACACGGACAATTCAGTGTTTTACCAACGAGTTGCATAGAACACAAATGCATTGACAAAATGATGAGAAATGGGAAAAATAAAACTTTGCATGTACACCTGGAGTGCCCTACATGTGGATCCTTGGATGAGAGGGAACCATTAGGAGGTACTGATGCTAAACTGCAATAAAAAAATCGAGCTGCATCACAAAAACATAAGTTATTACTGCCCCAGCAAAACAAGCAATAGATATCCAACCATAAGCTGAATTGGGACGACAGCTGCCCATAATGACTGCACAATGCCACATATCAGGTCACTGGCTGATAATTGGGGCACTAGCTACTTGCAATTAAGTCCATCCAGATGCTCTGCAACTTCATACTGTAATATATCTTAATCACTGCTCTGATCTGGTAATGATGCTGATAGACTAAGACAACTGAGTGCATTGGCTCCACAATCAGTTGGTTAAAACAAAATATATAGGCAAACCTTGAAAGCAATATGTTTTCGGATCAATCTTAAAGCAACTAACATAAAGTGCCCTCTTGCCTACAGACAGTTTTGCCAAATTGAACAAAAATTCATTCTGAATATATTTTGGAAAGTTGCAGTGGAAAAGATAGTGCTGAAAAGGTTAAATATTGTGGTAATCATTTCACTCATTCCTAAGAAAGGCTTTTATGTAAAGGAGTCATGAAAGAAAAAGCCCAAGATATTTGGTACTGGAGACCTGGGTATCTGTGGTTTCAGCACGAGGAAGCCTTGGTAAATCCCTTGCTGCCCATTAAATTCAGTTAATAGAAAGGATCTCACACTGAAAGAAGGATCTTGTTTTCAGTCTGCGTTCCCTTCAATTCCAAACAAGACACTGCGGTTCATTCTGAAGCATAATTCTTGGAACATTCCAACTTTAAAATCCCATGCGACAACTAGGAATACTGGAATTAGCAATTGCTTCAGTGCCTCATCGAAAATGTGGTGGTTGGGGGGAGCCGGCATATTTTAACTATTTAATAGTGGCAAGCAGTATGTTTGCACTGTACTCCAAAATTATACCAAATCAGGCTCTCTTCAGGATGCCCCTGAGATGCACTTCTCTATAATGTGTTTGGATCTCTTTGTTCTTTGTCCAGTGTTATTTTACAAATATTACAAATGTAAAGAAAGGTGCATTTACTGCTTAGAAATAAAATAAGCTTCACAAAGAGTTAAGGATTAGCGATGAGCTCTATTCACACAAAAACAATTCTGTGGCAATATACTGCAGACATTTGACTGAAAGACTTATTTAAACATCTAATAGCACTCCTCTAAAGCTACACAAGGAGCTTCATAAATGGTATACAAATCATACAGACTTTGAAAGAGAATAAGGTACCTCAGGTCTGGAGAGTGAATGGTCTGAGATTCCCACCACATGCTGTTAGCTTACTTCCATTCAGTCATAATCCTTTCTTTAAGCACAGAAGCAGAATTCAAAGCATCCCTTTATCTAATCCTGCAGCTGCTGTCAGTCCCCCCAAGTTAATGCAGCCCATGAAAAACAGCTCTACATAAACCCAGCCACCCTACAGTTCCTTCAAGCCAGCTCAGCGAATGAGACTGCCCAGCAGCAGCAAAATGATCTGAAGCGTGGAGTAACATCTGTGTGTTTTTGAATAGAGAAACCAGTCCTGGTACCCCGAGAGCCCACCCCCATGGGGGCATGGGACTTGTTCTGCAAATGGTCTGTACCAAAGGAAACAACTATCCAGGGTGGGCTGCTAGTACCCTCACAGTAACAGCTGCATGCAAATCAGTGAAGTCTGCTTCGATTATCCCTGAGAAAGAATGGTTCCTGCCACCTAACAGGAAACGGTCCAGCTAGTTGCAATATAAATCCACAAAATGTGCTTCATTCTTGTAGAAGCAACAATGAGATGTCTGATTCTGCAGCTTTATTGAACACTGCAACATTTTAGCTATTTTTTCTTGGAATAGCCAAATGGTGACTATAAATGGAAAATGCACAAAGTAAGATGATGTTAGCATGTCACTGCTTTTAATGTTTTGCATTACACAAATGCAGAGATTTTATATTTACTGTAGCAGTATCTGCAATTCAACCATTACGAATGCTCATTGTGCTATTGATGAGTTTTATTAACATTTTAAAACCCTAAAATTGAAACTTCAGAAGAACAAGTGATGTCACTCACTATATTCTTCTGTCTTTCGCTTTCTCTCAAACATCTCACACACGCATAAGATGTGATTCAGCACTTTATTTATATGGGTCAGAAGAATTCAATATTTTTGCTCCAATTTTCTCCTCCCTTTCCCTGAAGGCAGTGAGTGACATGCAAGTGTAACAATTCTGTTACCTTGCCCAAATCAGAATTCTTTATTTGTGACACTAGACAGTGAGTAGCATGAATGTGGATGTCTGTGTGTGTGTGTGTGTATGTGTGCATTAGGGTGCGTTTATGCAGCTGTATGTGCAGGCACACATGTTTATGTGATGGCACGTGAAAGTTATGACTCGGAGAGGCATCACGCCTGAAACCAGACCCATCCTTACTATATCATGACACACACACACTGACCAGCAGGGGTCACTGGATAGTGTTCAGAACCAGAACACTGATGAATTTCCTACCTATTCTATCTACTCTCTTTAGACTAATTGTAGTGGCCCCTATCATTTCCCTAAATGATATCAACTCACTCAACACAGACCAAGGTTTGAGCCTGCAACATGCTTGGCCTGACTGGCTCTGTTTCACATCAGGCAGCACAACACTTTGTCAATATTCACATCATAGCTTTTTAATTAAGTTTAGCTATTTGCAAGCAGCAGTTACTGTACTGAAGAGTGTGTCACCTGATAATGTTATACACGGTTAAGATACTTTACAAATTATCCTCCTTTTGAGGCCAAGGCTGCATTTTGCACAATGATTCAGCGAATAGAAATTAAACATTTCCGTTCACTTTCAAGAATAACAACATAGCACCAGTGTGAAATACTATGGTATTCAAAGGGTAAGTGTGCTTCTGGATTTTATAGATAGCAATATTGAATACAAAAGTTAGAAGGTGATGATGTGCCTGTGTTATAGCATTGATTAGGCCACAAGCTGTAATACTGTGTCCAGATTTGTGCCCCCTTTAATAGAAAGCATATTGGAGCCATGGAAAGGCAATAACATAGATTCCCAAAGATGCTATCAATGGTAAAGGGATATAGTTACTATGAGAGATTTTAATAATTAGAGTTGTGTTTGCTGAAGCAGAAAAGGTCAAGGGGATTTTAACCGAGGCATTCACAATTGTGGAAGAGCTTGAGAGAGTAAATATTGAAAGGTTATTAACAGTGGTTGCTGATTTGGCGACAAGGGTCCATAAATTTACAATTACTAATAGAATGATAAAGCGGAGGTTAGAAGTTTTTTCACATAGACGGTTATTAGCGTATGCAATAACTGGCTCGTAAAGCTGTGACAACCACATTTAAGAGTGAATTAGGTAAGTGCCTGAGGAAGGGCATGAGGAAAAGCAGGAAAATAGCATTAGGATTGACAGCTCTGATGCGGACCAAACACTGACACAGGCACAATGTGCCAAATAGCATCTTTCTCGAAGTGTCTTTGATTCTACAGTAACTCAAAAAAACCCTCAACACTATCGAATGGAAAAGATGCATGATTGTCAGGAAGTGCTGCTTTCTTAACAGCCAAATCATTAAATATTTGCAAATTACAAGGTACAAGAGCTTCTCAGTAGATAGCATTCGGTGATAGACCATAGTCTCTGATATGGAACTGTAATATATAGTTCATACAAGAATATCCTCTGAGAATTTGCTGTTGAAGTGAAAGTGTGCTGTGATTTTCTACTTGTTAGTAATAGCAGGCAAAATAATATACAATGGGGATTTATTGGGTTGTCAAATACCACACCTACTGAATGAGTCTTTATCCACAGCATTGTAAAAATAGGGTTCACATAACAGAGAACAGGTTTGGCAGAGATATTTTTGGCCCTTTAGTTGCAATGACCAGACTTTATGGCCTATTGTTTTTGACCATACTGCTTCATTTTGTGACTGGTTACAACTTCTGTACAACTACAGAATTGCACAGTGAATGACATAACAAGTTAGAAAAAATGTTCTCTGATGGGAAGATGCCTGATATATCACAGTACAGATAATTAGATAATTATTCATTATCATACGTATAATGCATTATGAGGTGGTGACAAAAGTTGCATTGGTACTCTTTTAATACATTGCATGGAACAATGTTGATTCAAAAAAATGTAACATAAAATAATTAAAATGAAAAAGGTTTCTTTCCTCAATTGAAAGATTTTTGTAAAGTGATACATTTGTCATATTTTCACTTCATGTTTGTTATTTTAAGCTGATAAAACCTAATGATATTTTTAATTTAAACTGACCTCCTATCCCTGCATGTTTCCTTGCTTTTTCTTCTGAATTTCCATTTAAAATCTTGGCCTTGACCTATGCCTGCATGGAATTATTCCGAGAATGACTAACAGCATGGTTGACATGAATTGCCGCTATCTTCCTATTACAAAATACACCTCTAATAAGTCTCTGCTTTCTCTACCTCAGTGTGTACACAAACAATGGTAAACATTCAGAGATTTTTTCTTCAGCTTTGAGGATCAGAAATGCAAGTCTTCATAAAGACAAAACTAAAGATGTGATCCTAGAATTTCAAGCCTTCCTAAAGCACCAGGAAACACAATCACTTGGCAAAGATTTATAGCCAGCTCTAGGTCAGCAGGAATTGTGAACAGGGATGCCTTGCACTGGTTCATCCACCAACAAAAAATTCCTCCCATAAGACCATGGAGACACTGGCCCCAGTGACTACAGTGGACTGGTTTCTGAGCTGCAAGCTGGGGAGAATTGCAGGTCTCTCTGCAATTTCCTGCTGTGGAATTTGATCTCCAATGTGAGAATTTTTTCCCCCCAGCTTCCCTGTCTGATATACAGCCTGATTGACTGCCTGCAGGATGAGGAAGAGTGGTAAAGTGGAGTGCTATGTACCTTTAAGAGAATGTAGTTGATTGACCACGTGACTATATTGACCAATCACTATACAGTGTGGGCTACTTTGCTAACTGTAAGTCTAGAGCTGGAAGTGAGTGAAGAAGCATACGTTTTGTTAGTGTTCTGTTCTTAGTTCCAATAAACCACCAGTGTTTGTTCAGTCAGTCTCTGCCTATATTGTTTCAAGCACCAACTAATGTGTTAATATCAAGGACAAAGTGAACTTGACAACCAAAAACATGAAACTAAGTTTCCACATAAATGTCACAAGGTGTAGTGGTTGTTAGGTAGAGATCATGGGGGATGAAGCTGACAGATCACAGGTGACAAACCATGTGGGGGCAAATAGGTGTTGGCAGTAGGCATGAGATCATGAGGGTGGTTGTGGTGAGAGAGGATATAGCCAGTGTGGAGATTGTGATATGGAGGGTCAACGAGAGATAAAGGGAGTGACTATAGAGGTTTTTCACCTTGTTCCTCCTGGCCAACAAGCAGTGATGTAACGACACCTACCTCATGGATCTTGCCCTCCTTCTCACATTTTACCTGCTGGGTTTACTGAGACCTGGGAAACCCACCAATAGTGGTTAAAATGACAAGAAGAGGAATTTCTTCTCTTAGAGGGTAATTAAACTGTGGAATTCTTTACCGCAGAGGGCTGTAGATGCTGGGACTTTAAGGATATTCAAAGCTGAGATAAACAGATTTTTAATCAGTGACAGAATCAAGAGTTATGGGGAAAGGCAAGAAAGTGGAGTTGAGGATTATCAGATCAGCCATGATCTCATTGAATGGTGGAGCAGACTCGATGGGCCGAATGGCTTATTTCTGCTCCTATATCTTACGGGCCTGAATTTTTCAGTCAGCGTGTGGGGACAGACCCGACACACCAGCGCATAAAATGACACACGATGATGTCAGGTGTGCGTCCTGATGTCATCGCGCTGTCTCATGATGTTTTGTTCGGCGGGTGTGCGCTGTAGTTGGCTGCCCGCCCACTGATAACTGATAGGCCTATTAAGGCCATTAATGAATTAATTAGTGTCATTGTTAACACTGCCCGTCCAGCCTTAAGGTTGGCGGGGCAGGTGAAAAGGCCAAGCGGCCTTTACGTTATTCAGGAAACCTCATCCACGAGCAGGATGCGGTTTCCGGAAGCTTTTATTAATTAAATAAAAAAAATTTCTGAAATATAAAAACATGTCCCATCTCATTTGACACAGTCACATGAGAGGACATGTTTAATTAATTATTTTTCCCATTTATTTATTTATTTCAATATCGCTCTGCGCCTCAGGCAGACTGAAACGCTCTTTTGCGTGCATGTGTGAAAGAGCGCTGGCCCCGACTCTCCCTCCTCCCCCAGCCCGCACAGGTACCAGTGAGCACTACCGCTCACGTCTTACACTGAGCAGGCCTTAATTGGCCCGCCTGCATAAAATGGCGGTGCGGAGTCAATCACGGGCGTGCCGATCGGCTCCGTGACCACCTCCGCCGGCTCCCACCCTCCTGCCCACTGAAAAATTCAGGCCATGCTCTTAAAAATAAAAAGCATGATAAGATGAAGGCATGCAGCCAAACTGGCTCTGAAGAGCAGATTCGTTGTCTGTCACTTGTCTCTATTAAAACGAGAAGTGGGAGGGTTCAAGAAACGTTGGGGCTCATGTTTGAAATTTTTAACATTTTTGTTTCTCACTCAACACACACCCATCCGTTTTTTGGAATTAAAATTCTCTCAATGCCTTACCATCAGAGGGCCAGGAGGCAAAATGATTGACAGGAGATTGAGGGAGGAGTGGACTGGCATTCCTTATCAGCTCTGTCAGTGGCTGAGTTTGGCTGGCAGCAGCTAACATTGTAACGTCAACTCTTTGATGCTACCATCTCGCTGGAACATGTATAAAAAGTGAAATAGATACTTCAAACTGGCTTTTGTTACTGTAGCTTTAACCTTGGCATTTATCTTGACATGGTGGGATGTGGCAAACATGCACAAATGCGCATGGACTGAAGTGCTTTATTAGAGGAAACATTAGAGGAAATTAACGTGGAGAGAGGAGGTACTAGAGGGTTTAACGACCTTAAAAGTGGATAAATCTGCAGGCCCAGATGAGATGTATTCCAGGCTGTTGGAGGAGTCAAGGAAAGAGATATCAGGGGCCCTGACAGTAATTTTCAAATCCTCTCTGGCCACAGAATGAGGTGCCACAGGACTGGAGGACTGCTAACGTTGTCCCATTATTAAAGAAGGGAGGAAGATGTAGACCACAAAATTACAGGCCAGTCAGTCTAATCTTGGTGGTGGGGAAGTTACTAGAAAGAATTCTGAGGGACAGAATATATCTGCACTTGGAGAGATATGGATTTAGTCTGCTAAAATAAAAACAAAAAACTGCAGATGCTGGAAATCCAAAACAAAAACAGAAACAGAAATACCTGGAAAAACTCAGCAGGTCTGGCAGCATCAGCAGAGAAGAGCACAGTTAACGTTTTGAGTCCTCTTGAGGGTCACCTGTGCTCTTCTCCACCGATACTGCCAGACCTGCTGAGTTTTTCCAGGTATTTCTGTTTCTGTTTTTGTTTTGGATTTAGTCTGCATGGATTTGTTCAGGGAAGGTCATGTTTGACAAATTTGATTGAATTTTTTGAGGAGGCAACCAGGTCTTGATGAGGGTAATGCATTTGATGGGGTCTACATGGACTTTAGCAAGGCATTTGTTAAGGTCCCTCATGGGCTGATCAAGAAAGTAAGAGCCCATGGGATCCATGACAAAGTGGCATGTTGGATCCAGAATCGGCTGAAAGGCAGGAAGCAGAGGGTGATGGTAGAGAGATGTTTCTGTGATTGGAAGTCTGTTTCCAGTGGGGTTCCATAGGGCTCGGTGCTGGGGCCCTTGCTGCTTGTGGTGTACATAAATGGTTTGAACTTAAGTGTAGGGAGTATGATCAAGAAGTTCACAGATGACTCAAAAATTGGTCGGGTGGTAAATAGTGATGAGGATAGCTGTAAACTGCAGGAGGATATCAATGGACTGGTCAGGTAGGCAGAGCAGTGGCAAATGGAATTCAACCCAGAAAAGTGTGAGGTAATGCACTTGGAGAGGGCTAACAAGGCAAGGGATTACACTATGAATGGTAGGACCCTGGAAAGTACTGAAGATCAGAGGGACCTTGGTGTGCATATCCATAGATTCCTGAAGGTAGCAGGTGGTTAAGAAGGCATAGAATATAAGAGCAGGGAGGTTATGCTGGAACTATATATGCTGGTTAGGCCACAACTGGAGAACTGTGTGCAGCTCAGGTTACCACATTATAGAAAGGGTGTGATTGCACTGGAAAGGGTGCAGAGGAGATTTACCAGGATGCTACCTGGGCTGGAGTGTCCGAGCTATGAGGAAAGATTGGATAGGCTGGGGTTGTTTACCTTGAATCAGCAAAGGTTAAGAGGGGACCCTGATAGAAGTGTATAAGATTATGAGGGGCATAGATAGGGTGGATAGGAAGGCACTTTTTCCATTAGTAGAGGGGTCAATAACCAGGAGGCATAGATTTAAGGTAAGAGGTAGAAGGCTAAGGGGGGAGTTGAGAAGGAATTTTTTCCCCCAGATGGTGGTGGGAGTCTGGAACTCACTGCCTGAAAGGGTGGTTGAGTCAGAAACTCTCGTAACATTTAAGAAATATTTAGATATTCACTTGCATTGCCATAGCCTCCAGGGCTATGGGCCAAGCGCTGGAAAATGGGATTAGTGTCGTCAGAGCTTGCTTCACCGGCGTGGACACAATGGGCTGCATGGCCCTTCTGTGCTATAAATGTCTATCAGTTTATGAGTCTATGAGTTACCCTTACTGAATCTGAAAATGAGAAGTGGCTAAGTAGATACTTTGCCCCCAATTTTTACTTGGAGTCAGGGAAGGATCAAAGAAGGCTGGGAAATCTATAATTTAAATGGAGAGTGAGAGCAGAATGCTGCGGTACAGGGATCTGGGTGTCTTCATTCATGAATCACAAAACATTAGCATGCAGGTGCAACAAATAAGTAGGAAGGCAAATGGAAATCTGGCCTTCATTGGATTATAAAAATAGGGAAGACTTGCTACAACTGTACAAGGCATTGGTGAGATCACATCTAGAGTACCACATATATTTAGATCTCCTTATTTAAGGAGGGATATTAATCTCTGACTTTACATGATGTCAACATGTCAAATTCAAAGGCTGTTAATCTGAATGAAAAGTTAGAGATGGCCCCATTTCAAGATAAAGGATGGTTATGTCAGAAGGCCTGGACTCAGAAAAAAAAAAACAGATGAATGGGCTCATAAAATTAACTGAACAGACAATACCAAATTGGTTGGCAATTTTTTTTTTCAAATCAATTCCTTGGAAGAGGGCCAACATGAGAAGCATTAAGTAGAACACTGCTAATGGAGTAAGGCAGCAACAATAAAAACAACTTGCATTTGTAAAGCACGCTTAACATAGTTAAGCAAACAAATGCGTGTTCCCAAATAAAATTTAATACCAAGAACCACACAAACAAGAGCCAGGTGACAAAAAGCTTTGTCAAAACAAGAGATTTTAAGGAATATTTTAAAGGGCAAAGGAGAGGTTGAAAGGCAGTTCAAGTTAAGGAGGGAATTCAGATCTTCTGCCCTAGGCAGCTGAGGGCACACCTGTCAATGGTGGTGGAGGAAAATTAGGGATGCACAAGAGTCCAGAGTTACAGGAGCACTGATATCATGGAGGGTTGTAGGGCTGGAGAAGGTTACAGAAATTATTAGGAGAGAAACTATCAAGGGGTTTGAAAGCATGGATGAGAATTTTAAAACAGAACCACTATTATTGACACTTGAGACTAATGAGTTGAAATGTTACAAATGCTTGGAATCTTTGATTAAACTAAACCTGATTGGAATTAGATCCTGTGAAAAATTTGTCACTATAGAAAACTGACTGGCCTTATGGCAGAGAAGGTTTATATTTTATAAATAATGGATTTCAGGAGCTTCTTACCTACTGATTCACTTGCAAAGAAAATGAATGAAAAGCTCTAAGGAGTGATATAAAATTGTTAGGATTATTTGCACTGATGACTGTTCCTAAATACCAACCATTGAATTAAGATTATACTTGAATATTGAACCCAAGGTGATGTGGCTAGGAAACATCCAAGTCTCATTGGGAAACATTGGGAAACATCCAAGTCTCAATGGGAACCATTTCAGCCCAAATATGTCAACTTTAGCAGACTTGCTAGAGTTAGGGCCCTCTGAAGTTTTCTTTAAGATGGATTAAACAGATATTCTTAACATCAAATTATTGGCTCTGCTGACTCTTCAACTCTGAAGCATAGCTGGTGCCATTCCACTTTAGGTTGTAATATTATCCCACAGTTGGCATGGTTCCCTCTCTATTGGCGTAGGTTTTTTACCTTCACCATCTGGGTAGCAATCAATTAGGTTTGATAACAGTTCCTTCACAGGACTTGCTTGATTTTCATTTCAGTGGTTTTAATAGAATTAAATTCAGCTGGATTTTATAAAGGACAGGCAATCGTCCCGCCCTATTGCCATTTAGGCTGTGAATACAAGTATCTACCCTGTTATTCCAAGATCTACAGAGCCATTCAACGTTTTTAAAGCTCCTGGGTTCATTAATCCTGCCAAAATCAGTCAGCTTGTATAGTCCTTAAGGATATGAAGTAGGCTTTTTGAGGAAGGCTTGATAAGGTAGACCCCAAAAATACATAATTCAGTTTTTCCATCTATTGCCTGTACAAAATGTTCCTCATTTTGATTAGAAAAGATGATTAACCCTTGCTTTTTCACCGAGCCCAAGACCTTTACATTCTGCTCTTGAGTGCTAATCTTTTTTATATTCAATGCACTCACAAATAGAATATCTTTCTCTGGGCAATGGAACTAGAGGAAGATCTTCATATTTATCCTTCACTATCTTCTAATATTCCTCCCATTTTGTACATCAGAGTTTTTATTGACATAGAGAGATGTTCTTCCAGCTAAACACAGATATCCACTCTAATCCTGAAAGTATTTTTACATGATCAAAGTAAGGAGGGAGATCTCTAACTGCTACTTGTTTGCAATACTGCATGTGTTCTTATTCTCACTATGTCTGGCAAGATCTTATAGGGGTGAAATTGGTCCACATTAACAACGCAAGACAGAATCTTAGTGAACCATTAGAACATTTTTCACTTGCCTGATCTTCTTTCCACTGAATTTCACAGCATGACTGTTCAATTTTTTTTGCAGACTCCTTTTCTAGTCTCACTGTCACTTTTACTTGTCTTGAAATTAAAAATCTTGGCAATATTTTCCAAGTCAATGGAACCTAACAATTGGTGGGGTGAGGAATTGGCTGGCAGTTCACTATGAGGCCATTTCACACTCATGCCATAGATAAATTTTACCCTCAAAAGATTTTAGAAGAAGTTGAGTGATTTTGTTAGCAACAACCAGTGAAGAAAATCTTTCCTTTATGTTTGCAGGAGCCAGAAGATTTGAACTCTGCATTATTGTTTGAAATTAAACAATAATTCCTTCCCAAATTATTCCTTATGGAATGAGATTTGACAACTGATATCTTTCCTGACTAAGAGCATGACTTATTATATGTGTTTAATTTTAGGGTACCTGACATCCGTCATCCCAACTTGGAAGGCACAAGTTTATAATCTAAGATGACGTGGTTGAATCATAAATCAAATCATCCTGACATCTTTTTGCCATTAGATTGCGTGATCAAGCCAACCTGATTCCAGACCATTTAACTGAATGGTGCCATTCATTCTGATGCTTTTTGTGTTCTGGTGATCTATTTTATTGCTAGTCAAGTTTTCATTAAATTTTCACTGTCTAAATAGCCCTTTTCATAGTTCAACATCCATCTGATTTATGTCCATTTCAAAGTGTATGTATGCTATAAAGGAGGGAGAGAGAGAGCGAGAGAGAGAGATGACACAGTTCCCGTCAACAACATGCTTTATGGGACCCTCTTAAATAATGCATTTGTTTTAAGCTGAGATGTCAAATTCCTTAAAGAAACTGGTTATCAATTCACAACTTCATAGAAGAAGCTTATATTTGTATTATTCATTGCATTGTGTATCTTGACATTTTGGTGTCAATCATGGCAAGTTATATGTGTGATGAGAAGCCCACTTTAGATCAAACACCATTGGATAGATTTATTAAATTATGATTCAGCAAAATGAAGCAGACCTCACATAAATCATACAGTCCACATTGTATTACTGGAAGACAGTATTACAGTGCTCTAATGAGCTGTAAGAGCTACAATGAAAGCATTGTAAGTACATGTGCCCACTCAGGGAGCCAATTGCACAACGTAATTGAAACTTTCTTACTTTCCACCTAATGTCAACATCAGATTGCTGTAGCTCGGGTATGATGTAGTTCAGTTGCATTATAGGTGTTTACAACAGTACATGAAGCACTGTGCTACAGAAGTGATATCTAAAGATTGACCAGTGTGACATCTTATTTCAGTGGAATAGACTTGTGTTCAGTCTCAAAAGGTTTGTTAATATACTGCTAATTATTATTAACATTGTGCCATTTTTTGGCTGTTGCATTAAATAAAACTCATCAGCAGTCTACAATTGTAAATGGTATAATACAAAGTCTATCAGATTTACAGTACGATAGAGATTCCTACTAAATTTTCCTTTATGATTACAGTGCTCTCAGTTGGGCCTATAATGGTTTTGAGGAGGTTGTTAATTGAACATTTTAAACCAAGTCTCCTTCATTAGGGACTAATTGTAGAGAACCTTCTACTAAAATAATTAACTTGATTTGTTCACTTAAAAATTAAGACACTATTTAATTGCAGCATTTGTATCAATGCCAAGGAGTTTTGAGTGCATCTCAAGATGAAAGTGGCTGGTTAGGTCTAGGTTTAAATCCCAAGCTAAATATGTGATATCCCCTCAAGTAAGCTCTCACAAAGTTTGGGCTTCCCGATTGTTGGAGTACTTTCCCAATCCAAATAGCTGGTAACTTTAGCTGAGATGACAGTATTTACTGAATGCAAACTTTCGGGATTACATTTGGTTTTAAAGCCAGTAAAAATCAATGTTTGTAGATTTACATCTGAAGGGACTTGGACATAAATTCTAAAGCTGGGCATGATGGCTGCTTCAAAAGAAAAGGAAAAGGAAAGACTTGATTATGTAGCAACTTTCAGACCATCAGGCACTTCAAAGCACTTTACAGGCAATAAAGTAATTTTAACTCTAGTCCCTGTTGAACTGTAGGAAACACAGCAGCCAATTTACACACAGCAAACTCCAGCATACAACAATGTTATAACAACTACATAATCTGTGTTTTGTGATGTTGATTGGGGGATAAATATTGATTGGGATAAGAGGAATAACTCCATTGTTCTTTGAACTAATACCAGAAGCTGTTTTGTATCCATCCAAGCAGGCAGATGGGGCCTTCGTTTAATATCTCATCTGACAGCACCCTTTCAATACTGCACTGGAGTGTCAGCCTTGATTTTCGTGCTTAAACCTTGGAGTGAGACTTGAACCAAAATGTCGTTACTCACAGGTGAGAGGTGCTACTAACTGAGGCACACCTGACACTGGATGTTACCCTCACTGCATTTGTCCTCAGGTTCCGCACCCCTGAGCATTCACTTCAGTGATTCTCACATCCTTTGCAAACCAGACTATGCCTTCTTCTAAGAACATAAGAAATTAAAGCAGGAGTAGGCATTTAGCTCCACGAGTCTGCTCTGCCATTTAATAAAATCCTCCCTGATTTCCTACTTACAGTTGCACTTCACATGCCATGTGAAGTATGTATTCTTTGAGTCCCTTAGTATCCAAAAATCTGTCTGGTCAAAATTTTAACTTATTCAAAATTTATCCAGGAGCAGAGACTGGGGAGAGACTCAGTTGAGATTGGGGGTGCGGAAATCACTGAGGAACCTAACTCCAGTTTATACATAAATTCTTATGGTAAAATCTGATTTGCTTTATAATGTTTCGCTTAAAGTTGCACTTTTAAAGACCACATCTAGAGCATTAAGTGAGGAATTACTATATAAAGATGCCTGCTGCTAATTTTATCTCACAATAAAAAAAAATGAGAAGGTTCTTTTCTCTGAAGCATTATTTTACTATAAACAGTGGAAAAGTGGGGTAAGGAAGGAGAGATAGTTGAAGAATGGTGGTGTGTTTTAAAGAGTAAATTCCAAGCAATAGGGTTTAGGTAGCTGAAGACATGGCTTCCACCGGTGGGTAGGGGAGGGTGTACAGAAACCCTCTGTCAGAAGAACAAAGTGTTCTTCTTGGACATTGGATATATCTCTTGAAAAGGAATTGTTAATAGAGCGATGGGGAAAGAGTCGGAGGATTGGGCCAAATTGGACAGCTCTTTCAAAGAGCTGGCATAGCCTGATGGGCTGAATAATCTCCTTCTGTGCAACAAGATTCTATGAATTGAACACTGCAAATAAGACAGAAAGTGATAAGCAATCAAGGTGTGTGAGCAACTGAATAAGTGTAAGCATTTTGTGAAATGTGATATTGTCCCTGGAATCACAAACAACTGGACCAGTTTTCAAACCAGCACAAAAACTAAAAAATACCTGGAAAATCTCAGCAGGTCTCGCAGCATCGGCGGAGAAGAGTACAGTTGACGTTTCGAGTCCTCATGACCCTTCAACAGAACTAAGTAAAAATAGGAGAGGGGTGAAATATTAGCTGGATTAAGGGGTGGGGGGGAGACAGAAGGGGGGGTGGTTGTTGGGACAAGCAAGCAGTGATAGGAGGAGGTAAGCAAAATATGTCACAGACAAAAGAACAAAGAGGTGTTGAAGGTGGTGATATTATCTAAAAGAATGTGCTAATTAAGAATAGATAGCAGGACAAGCAAGGTACAGATAGCTCGAGTGGGGGTTGGGGTGAAATAAGACTAAGAGGGCATAAAAGGTATCGATAAATGATTGGTGGAATACATTAAAAATAATGGAAACAGGTGGGAAAAGAAAAATCTATATAAATTATTGGAAGAAACAAAAAGGAGGGGGAAGAAACGCAAAGGGGGTGGGGATGGAGGAGGGAGTTTAAGATCTAAAGTTGTTGAACTCAATATTCAGTCCAGAAGGCTGTAAAGTGCCTAGTCGGAAGATGAGGTGCCGTTCCTCCAGTTTGCATTGAGCTTCACTGGAACAATGCAGCAAGCCAAGGACAGACGTGTGGGCAAGAGAGCAGGGTGGAGTGTTAAAATGGCAAGCGACAGGGAGGTCTGGGTCATTCTTGTGGACAGACCGAAGGTGTTCTGCAAAGCGGTCAGCCAGTCTGTGTTTGGTCTCTCCAATGTAGAGGAAACCGCATTAGGAGCAACGAATGCAGTAGACTAAGTTAGGGGAAATGCAAGTGAAATGCTGCTTCACTTGAAAGGAGTGTTTGAGCCCTTGGATGGTGAGGAGAGAGGAAGTGAAGGGACAGGTGTTGTATATCTTGCGTTCGCATGGGGAGGTGCCATAGGAGGGGGTTGAGGAGTTGGAGGTGATGGAGGAGTGGACCAGGGTGTCAGGGAGGGAACGATCCCTACGGAATGCTGCTGGGGGTGTGAAGGGAAGATGTGTTTGGTGGTGGCATCATGCTGGAGTTGTCGGAAATGGCAGAGGATGATCCTTTGAATGCGGAAGCTGGTGGGGTGATAAGTGAGGACAAGGGGGACCCTATCATTTTTCTGGGAGGGAGGAGAAGGCGTGAGGGTGGATGCGCCGGAGATGGGCTGGACACGGTTGAGGGCCCTGTCAACTACCGTGGGTGGAAAACATTGGTTAAGGAAGAAGGAGGACATATCAGAGGAACTGTTTTTGAAGGTAGCATCATCAGAACAGATGCGACGGAGGCGAAGGAACTGAGAGAATGGGATGGAGTCCTTACAGGAAGCGGGGTGTGAGGAGCTGTAGTCGAGGTAGCTGTGGGAGTCGGTAGGTTTGTAATGGATATTGGTGGACAGTCTATCACCAGAGATTGAGACAGAGAGGTCAAGGAAGGGAAGGGAAGTGTTGGAGATGGACCAAGTGAAAATGATGGAGGGGTGGAGATTGGAAGCAAAATTAATAAATTTTTCCAGGTCCTGATGAGAGCATGAAGCAGCACCGAAGTAATCATCGATGTACCGGAGAAAGAGTTGTGGAAGGGGGCCAGAGTAGGACTGCAACAAGGAATGTTCCACATACTCCATAAAGAGACAGGCATAGCTGGGGCCCATGCAGGTACCCATAGCCACACCTTTTATTTGGAGGAAGCGAGAGGAGTTGAAGGAGAAATTGTTCAATGTGAGAACAAGTTCTGCCAGACGGAGGAGAGTAGTGGTGGATGGGGATTGTTCGGGCCTCTGTTCGAGGAAGAAGCTGAGAGCCCTCAGAACATCCCAATGGGGGATGGAGATGTAGAGGGATTGGACGTCCATGGTGAAGAGGAAGCGGTTGGGGCCAGGGAACTGGAAATTGTTGATGTGACGTAAGGTGTCAGAGGAATCACAGATGTAGGTGGGAAGGGACTGGACAAGGGGAGAGAGAAGGGAGTCAAGATAACGAGAAATGAGTTCTGTGGGGCAGGAACAAGCTGACACGATCGGTCTACCAGGACAGTTCTGTTTGTGGATTTTGGATAGGAGGTAGAAGCCGGCCGTCCGAGGTTGGGCGACAATCAGGTTAGAAGCTGTGGAAGGAAGATCTCCAGAGGAGATGAGGTCAGTGACAGTCCTGGAAACAATGGCTTGATGTTCAGTGGTGGGGTCATGGTCCAGGGGGAGGTAGGAGGAAGTGTCTGCAAGTTGACGCTCAGCCTCTGCGAGGTAGAGGTCAGTGCACCAGACAACAACAGCACCACCCTTGTCAGCGGGTTTGATGACAATGTTAGGGTTGGACCTGACAGAACGGAGTGCAGTAAGTTCAGAGAGAGACAGGTTAGAATGGGTGAGAGGAGCAGAGAAATTGAGACGACTAATGTCACGCCGACAGTTCTCAATGAAAAGATCAAGAGAAGGTAAGAATCCAGAGGGAGGGGTCCAGATGGAGGGAGAATATTGGAGTTGGGTAAAAGGATCCATTGAACGTGGAGAGGAATCTTGCCCAAAGAAGTAAGTACGGAGACGAAGGCGGCGGAAGAAGAGTTCAGCATCTTGCCGAGCCCGAAATTCATTGAGATGAGGGCGTAAGGGTATGAAACTAAGTCCTTTGCTGAGCACTGAGTATTCTGTGTCGGAGAGGGGAAGATCAGGGGGTATAGTGAATACCTGGCCACGGCTGGGATTGGAAGATGGGGTGCGGACGGAGGGACAGGCAGGGGTGGAGGGTCCTAGATGGGTGTTGGTGTTGATGAGTTGTTGGAGCTTGCGTTCCTTAGCACTTGAGAGAAAGAGAAAAAGTTTCTTGTTGAGGTGTCGGTTGGGACGAAGAATACTTCACCATGAGTGTGATGTACACTGGAGAACTGCCGATTCAATTTCTGAGCTAACTAGTGTACAAGCTAGGGTTAGTTCTTTGTGATTAAGATTAGTCACATTGTAAATCACGCCATAATGTAAAGGAAACATAGTTGTAATTTCTTATTCAAAGCACCTTCATAAGGCAAAGCCAAATTCTTACAGGTTCCTTTGTTTGAAGATGCTTCCATACCACATGGGTGGCTGCCCTTTCACAGCTAATAGATCAAGTCTGAAACATCAATATCACCAATCTTTCTTGCATTTGAAAATGTTTGATGGAAACATTGAAATGCTAACTTTTTAAGTTCAAACAAACAGATGGAAACTGTCACATTTTCCCTTGCCTTCCAAAGAAAAGGCATTTATTACAGCCAGCAGACTTAAGATCTGTGCTTCGAGGGGTAAAAGTGAAGGAGCAAAGAAAAATCTGTGGATCAGGTATACTTGGACTACTGCATACAAAAGACCTTTTGGATAGCTTCCAAGAACTGACAGTCTTTGAAAAATCACTATGGGATAACCAGCCCAGGAAAGTAGATAGCAAATAATTAGTGAATAAAGTATGGCCAATGATAGGATTAACAGTCACTGGGGATCTAGTGATTCTTGAAGAATTCCTTTACCAGCTTTAATCAACTGAAAGAAGCTTCAATTACCTAGAATCCAATATCTACAGATCATGGGAAAATTAGACAAACTCTGGCAGAGCAAGGGAATCAGAGTCCAAAAATCACAAATTAAATGAGTAACATGCAAAGCAAACCTAGTGGAGAGACCATGCGTGCAATATTTGTTATTTTGAGTTAAAGAGAAGGAAATAAAAATATCAATAAGCATGTATTGGGAAAATGAGCTGGAGAAATTAACCAGGGAGAAAGTTTGGAGAATGCTGTTAGGCGTTAGCAACCAATTCTAGCACAAATGCAACACTAAACTGAATACAATTAAAGAGGGTCCATTGGACATACAAACTTTGAATAAAATATGTGATATGGATCAAATGAAAGCATCTGTGCTGCTGGAGCTGGGAATAATTGGAGAGCACTCCCTCTTAAAAACTGTCAAATGATCCCCTACAACAACTTACCTCTACAGAAAGGCATCACATCTGAAATTAATGCAAAAATATTGTTGGATATTTTCCATCTCTGATCTATGAAGAGATGACACTATTTCTGTGTCATTCACAGTGCTTTAAAATGTCTACTCCATGCTTCCAGCTTCTCTATTGCCTGTTTACGTTCCTCTGAGTCATCACACCATGCTTAGCTAATCCAGCACAGTAAGCACGGATCAGTTACCAGACTCACATAATAAAACACAGAACAATTGAACCATTGAACATGGTAGATATGAGTCATTGAACTCAATGGCTTTATAAAATGAACACTTTCCACATTGATGTGAGCTCTTGGTATATTATTTAGAATTCCAAAGAAGTTAAAGCATGCAAGTAGGCCAGACAGCCAGCTGGTCTATTGTTATGATCCCAGCTGAGGTTATCTCTGGACAAACCTGAGCCCAGAGTGGAACACAGCTTGATAAATCCTAACTTTTATTTGTTTGTTTAGATATGTGGAGAGTAGCTACTGAACAGAGTCACAGGAGTCAGCTGATGAACTTAACAAAAGAATAAAACATTTATTCAACATGAAAAGATGAACTATATTACAATACTCCTTCACCCACAACTATACCTTTACAGATATATACAGATTTGTAAAGATAACACCAGTTACAAAAGCTATCTTAATGCACTCTAATGTACACAGTAAGTACACAGTCCATGTAAATCTATGGCACCCTGTGGTCAGGCACCCAACACTTTGAAATCAAGTGACAGATGCCACCTCAACCAAATGCTATGGATAGCTCCTCAACTCTCCCAGACACTTGTCACACCATGAGCCAACCAGTCTTGCTGAACTCCATCTTTCACATGAAGGTTTCTAATCTCCACATTCCAAGATACCATCTTGGAATCTTCTCCCAAACCCTCACTTTCTCTCAGATTCTTTCCGTAAAGGTTCACCTCCAGGTTTCAAACTCTCCTTCTGATGTTCCTCTTCCCTCGGTGTTCAAGCTGTCTTCCACACAATCTATCTCTCTGACTCAGCTGTCAACAGTACACCACTGCTTCACATGCCCATGGCAAAGAGTTACAGACCTTCAGTTCTCTCTTTGGACCCTTTTGCCTCTTGCAAGCTGTTCTCGCTTTAAATCTGCTTTCTTCAGCTTTTGTCTCTTTAAAGCTTAGAGCCCTTCTCTCTCCCTCTCACTCTTAACTTCACTGAACAGGACCTTTTCCAGGTTCCTGTCCTTTCTTTGACTAGAAGGTCTTCTTTGGACTTTCGCCTCTTCCACTCCCCTGGATTTTTGGGGTTTTCCTTAGCTTGGGACTGGCTATCTGTTCCCTTTGCTCCAGTCTCTCGTAGCAGCAACTTTCAAACAAACCAACTGAACTCCACAGCTTCCAAATCAAAACTGCTGTTTATTTTCTTTTGTGTGTGTGTCTGTGGGAGGGACCTGCCCCTCTGGGCCCCTGTTGCCAGGCAACAGTCCAATTCCTCCACCCTTGTATATTTACCTTTACTTTATAGGAGTCGAAAAACTCCTCATTAGAAATGCAAGCACCTTTTTAAAGTGAAATTAAAACTCCATTTGACCTTTCTTAACGTACAGGTACAGAAATACAAATCAAACTTAAGCCTTTAAGCTAAAACTCATTCCTAACACCCACATATACAAATATAACTTACTTCAACTATCTCTATTTCCTAACATCTGTGCCAGTGATTATGCTCCTCGTGACTCTGTTCTTACTCTACTTCTTTAACCCTATCCGCACACCTTTATATTCATTGATTACCTACCCACCTTCCCCTTAGCTGCATCTATGCTATATGTCTCAACCACTTCATGCGGTATCGAGTTTCACATTCTAATTTTTCCCTGCAAAAGGAAATTGCCCTGAGCTCCTTATTGGATTTATTAACAGCTATCTTATATTTTTGACCTCTAGTTTTGGACTACAAAGTGGAAACATCTTTTCCATGTGAGAATAGTTAATGTCTTCACACAGACATGAGTGTGGAGCAAAGATTTTGATCATGCACAATGCTACTAGTAAAATAACCCTGCAGAACCTACAAGTGTGGGTAACTTTTACTGTGACAATGGATGGAAGAAGCTATTGTGAAAAACTGGAAATTGAAAGCAAAACCATGGGCAGAATTTTGCCCTTGGCGGGGGTGCTCGGGGGGGGTGGGCAGGAGGCGGTCAGGAAGCTGATTGCTGCCCACGATCGGCACTGCACCACGATTTCACACTGGCAGGTCAATTAAAACCAGCCCAGCGTGAAACGCGAGCGACAACGCTGCCTCTGTGGGGGGGGGGGGGGGGGGGGGGGGGGGGGGGGGGGGGGGGGGGGGGGGGGTAGGAGAGCCAGCGGGCCGAGTGGAAACTCCATGCATTCGCACGAGTGAGCACTTCATAATCTCCCTGAGGCACAGAGCTACTTCAGGGAGATGAAGAGATATGAAAAAAAGCGCTAACAAAAAATTATAAAGATGCAATGCAACATGTCCCCTTGTGTGACTCTGTCACATGAGCAGGGGCATGTTATTAATGAAAAATTAAAGTTTTTATTTTATTTTCATTAGCTTTGGGAAACCTCATCCCGCCCGTGGATGAGGTTTCCAAAAAATACAAAGGTTGCTTGGCCTTTTCGCCTGCCCGTCAACCGTTAGTTTGGGCAGACAGAAAAAAATTGAATTTAATTGATTACTTAATGGCCTTAACAGGCCTTTTAATTGTCGACAGGTGCGTTGCCAACTCTGGTGCCCACCCACCAACCAAACTATCTTGTGACTGCGCGTAGACATCGGTGTGTGTGTCACTTCACGTTCGAGTGCGTTGGGCACACCCACATGCCTAGCGAAAATGTCTACCCCATAAGTAACAGTTTATCAAATATGGACACTAAATTCTTCTATGACCATGGAAAGCAAGCTAATCAATACTTTCTTGTATTGCTGCACCTAATACATAGAAGAAATCACTCCCTCCATATCAAAAATTATATTTTGCAACGACAAAATGGATCATTAATCATTAAATCACAATGCATTTGAATCTCACAATAATCCTCATCACACTTTTAATGGACAATTTTAGAACCTGGTACTACCTTGGGAGGGTACCTTGGGAGTACAGGCCTGTCACTTTAATTGATGGAAAACCATGGGCTGTATACACAGGGTTTCTGCCAGTACAGGATCACAAACCATCTCCTTTAATTCCACTATTTGTTATCAATTCCCCCACACTGAGTTTGAAGCATCATACATTCGCTTTTGGCTAATATGTGCCATCTACATAATTATTCAATACTACTTCAATATTCTGAAATTTATGTTTTACCAGAAGAAAAGGTTAAAAAAAGCAATGGCCCAGGGGAGTCTTTTTAAGAATATTTATCTAATTACGGCCCATTAGGCATATTGATGATTTGATACAGAAGATGTGATCAATTATTTTACTTTAAACTGAAGGGCATTTCCTTGTTTGTGAAAGGGAGGGAACAAAGTTTTTTTGGATCACTCTGAATCAAACAAAAATTCCAAAATTGTTTAATCTGTTTTTCACTTCTCACTGTAATGTAACTATGTACATAGCAGAACCCGTGTTGGATTCATATGATCCTGTGCACACACTGGAGGGATTGCCAAGACTATGCCTCATGATTATTATTGGAAGAATTCACATGAAACTATAAACTTACAGGTCCTTCTTCTCTTTAGTTTCTGCCAATGACAGTCTTGAGCTAACCACTAAATGGTACAAGCTGCCAGGGGTCTCCTGATGATTCTCCCTCTAATTTTCCTCATTAATTGACAAACTGCCTCGGTTCTACACCACAGCCTACATAGCATAGCCACTGAGATAAGAAAGTGAACAGCATGAAGGAAGTAGTCTGTAGCTATGGATCAGTTGGTAGCACTCTTACCTTTCACTTAGAAGGTTGGGGGTCCAAGTCCCAGTGAGGGAGCTCTGTGGAGTTGGAGGTGCTGTCTTTCAGATGCAATATTAAGCCAATGTTCTGTCTGCCCTCTTGTGTACTCTGCTATTTTGAAGACCAGAAGGGGAGTTATCCCTGGTGTTCTGGCCAAAATGTATTCCTCAACCAACATCACAAAACTGCGGGATCTTGCTGTGCACGAATTGGTTGCTGCTTTTCCTACATGACTACCCTTCAAAAGTACTTTACCGACTATAAAGTGCTTTCAAGCATCCTGCAGTCATGAAAGGTGTTATACAAATTCAGGTCTTGTCTTTCTTTGTAACAGAACTATGATCAAATCGTAGCTCTTAGCTGAAGACAGCAGTTTGCTATCTGTAACACATATACATTTGAATGAGCAGCATTCTTGACTAGTAGCATTGCTATTCAACACCGTAAATTGACCTTCATAAGGTAGAGTGAACATTACATGTGCTTTGGTTATAATTGCTGGGAAATCAGTTCCATGTCTTCAATTTCTTAGCTTAATTATTGCACAAAAAAGGAAACAATATACTCCCTGCTTGGCTATGTTTTCTTGGAAGGTTTTTGGAGACTTTTTGGCAGGAAAACCTGATTGATGAGATCATAAATTACAATTATATTTCTAATTATATTTTGTTAATTTTTGACATAGCAGAAGCGCAGCTAGGATTTCTCATTTTAAAGATGTCCTGGTTTCCCTGCAAAAATTCTACTTGCTATAACCTAGGAATTACCATTAGTGATATCAGTGAATAAATGTGCAGCACACTCTTGGGACTCTCTGCTATTTAACAGAGATCTGCTATTTAACAGAAGCGTTCATCCATTAAAATTAATATTAAGAATTCCTCCACTGAAATTACCAACTTTTTTGTTTAAGCTGATAGCTTGTAGTTTGTGTTAAAGTTAAGAGAATGGAAGCCCAAAGTGACATGAACTGTGCGGGCTATTGACACAGGCAGGATTTTATTGTGTTAAAAAATATAGAAAGAAAAGTCTCAGATACTTCAATACCAATTGTTCAAGTGAGCAGGACAGCTAAGTGTCAATAAAGTGGCAATGTCATTAGTCAGCAGGGAATTCTAAGTGCCCTTCAGTGAAGAACTCTTAGTGAAATGTGTGAGAATGAGAGTTCATACTACCCAAATACCTCAATGTCCTGGGCTGTCAAGGTGATGAGCACATGAAGAGTTGAACCAGTTTTCCGCTGAGGTGCATTAATTAAGCAAGGCTAAGGCAGGGATGTCCTCTCAGATAGTGGCTGAAAGAATGTGTGAAATTCAGTAATCTATAGCTCTAGTAGATGTGAATCTGGCCATTTGTGTAGATAGTAAGAAAATGGTGGAAAGGGCTTGTGAGGGAAATATAATTATGACAGTTAAGATGAAAATATAATCATGGTAACATAATGGTTGGAAGATATTGAAAAGAGTTAAACGCATTTTGATTACTCTGTGTTGTTATTCTGATATCACTTTTATGTCTCTTTGATGTACCATGATTTAGTACACTTGGGATACAGAAATCAAGGTATGATTAGTAAAAGTGTTATGCATGAATCACTGTGTGCTGTACACCTACTGGAATCATAACGTGTGATGTACCACAGGAATGTGTTGTATGATGCCATATTAAAGACCTGAGCACACCTTGTGAAATGTGATCTCATTAACTATCTTATTTTGCATTATTATAACTAGCTGTTTCTGTGTTCCAGTGTTCAAAGTAACAAACTGAATTAGACCAAGAAAGCAGAAAGGTCCTTTCTCTCTCCACGGATGCTGCCAGATCTGCTGAGTGTTTCCAGCATTTTCTGTTTTAATTTCAGATTTCCAGCATCAACAGTGTTTGCTTTTGTTGAGGCAGTGCAACAAAACGCTCACTCACTTTTTTCCACTAATATTAGCATGACTCAGAATGCGGCTCAGGGAACACGAGCACCTCAACTTCACTTTTAGCTTTGACTGTCGGCAGATCAACACCCCCACATTTTCCATGGTTTTCATGGATGGCTTTGAGGTATTACCAAAGCTGGGGATAAATACGATTCCCTCTGATTTGTTTCTTATCCAGTGATTGGAAGCAGGAGGCTACCTTTTGGAGGCAGTAACCATGCAGAATGTGAAAGGAATATATTACAGTGAAATTATTAGCCTCCTTCCTGGAATGAGTGAGCATGCTTTGTCCTCACTTGATAAATTTGAAACCAAAGCTCAACATGTGGAGTCTACGGGCACAAATATTCCTGGGGGCAATCCGCAAGCAAACACTATTGGATTTATGGCTCTTCATAAAAAAAACTGAAAAACAATGATGGCATTTGATGGGAAATGACCATAAGTTTATGTTTATGATGATCTTAGGCAGTATTCTACATCACTTGAGAGTCTAGGAAGTGGGAATCAAAAATAGGCAGCTTTTATTTGTGTTTAACAATTATTGTTTAAAAAATACGTATCGACTAGAAAGGTTAGCCCAACATTTTACAATATAATACTAACATTGACATTGGTGCTAGTTTATAATGAACAGCAACAAAAGCATGATAAGAAAAACTGAATTTTCAAGCAATTATCACAGTTCTTCAGTCATAAAAAAAATGCCTCATGTCTAATCAACTGTCTGGCATTTTAAATCAATCATCATTGCACACCCTGCAGGTTATTTTTGACCCAGTTAAGAGCCTACAGTTGCTTGCATGCATCTGTATTTTTTAATGCAGCATTTTGCAGTTAGTAACAGTGAACTAGACTTTACAAATTAGCGCTCCTGAGACACAGCTTTACGCAATGGTAGCATGTTTTGGGAATGCAGGCAAAAGCATCTGGATGTTCCGCATAAGATTTTTGTCCAACACAGTCCACCTCGGGGGGAGTATGAACTCACCTACAGCTGTAGCCTGGTAAATATATAGAGGCAGCTTTTGAACTTACTGCCTAGGCATAAAGCTGTTGTTGCAGGTCAGCTGCCCACAATAGAAAATTGTTTTCCAATTCCATGGATTTTTACACCCTTCTCTGTCTAGAAAAGGAGCATCAGCCCAGTTATACTGTGTGCTTCAATGGCTTCCCACAGAACGTATCCTACATAGGAGTTCCAAATATCAAATTCATCAATACCAGTCCTCATAGATGAAGGTCTACATCATAAAGTTTCTTCAAATTTGGTAGTACGATGTGGTGAAATTGATAGGGCTTTGTATGTTTCCCCTGAGTACTTGACATAAGAAAATAGTGTTGGGCTTTCTTGATAGGAAGTAAGAATAAACTGTATCATGTGTACTAGAGCCACATGGAGGTCAGATTGGGCAGGAGCAGTCAGTTCCCTTTTCTGGAAAACATTCATGAACCAGCAGGTTTTTAATGACAATCTCAAGTTTATATGGTTTTTTTTTTGCGGTTTCTAGAACACAAATGATCATATCTCTTGAATTCAGCTTCCCATGTTCATGGTGAGATTTGATCTCATGGTATCTAGGCTAGTACTATAACCACTGTCATATTCAGAAATTCATAACATTACCCTGTTCAAACGTACCACTTTTTCCACAAAGAAAATTGACTGAGATCCCTTCTTATAGCTAACACCATCATTTTACAGCTTGTGTCTCCTGCTATTTGACCCCGTTGCCATAATTTGCCTGGATCAACTTTCCTGGGTCCTTCCATACTCCTAAGAGCCCAAAGGAAACAAGATTAGAACTCAAACCTCTGGTTTTTATTTAAGGTAATTGGGTGAATTCAGTAATTTAAACATATTTTTAAAGATCTAATGGAAATTATTACATGCTACAAGTTTACTTTCAACTTATAGCCAGAGTTTTTCTATCTCTGTGGTATCCCAGCACATGGCTTTGCGCCAAGTTATTTTAATGGGCATAAAAAGATGGATCGGCAAGTGCAGGAAAGAATGAAAGAACTTGCATTTACATAACACCTTTCATGATCTCACAATATTCTAGAACACTTCACAGCCAATGAAATATTTTTGAAGTGTGGTCACTGTGGTGTTCAGAAAATTACAAGACCCCATCAATCCACTACATCTATCATGCATTTTTTTAACCTTTCACAGGACGTGGGCCACGCTGGTTACGCCAGCAATTATTGCCCATCCCAAATAGCCCTCGAGAAGGTGGTGCTGAGACACCTTCTTGGACCACTGCAGTACATGTAGTGTAGGTATACACGCAGTGCTGTTAGGGAATGAATTCCAGGATTTTGACCGAGCAGCAGCGAAGGAAATGTGATACAGTTCTAAGTCAGGATAGTATGTGGCTTGTACAGGAACTTGCAGGTAGCAGTGTTCCCATGCACCTGCCGCCTTTGTCCTTCTAGGTGGGAGAGGCTGTGGGTTTGGAAGACTCTTTGGCAGGAGAATTGGTGAGTTGTTACAGTGCATCTTGTATGTAGTACACACTGCTGCCACTGTGCTGTGGTGGTGGAGTGACTGAATGTTGAAGCTGGTGGATGGGGTGTCAATCAAGCAGGCTCCTTTATCCCAGATGGCATTGAGCTTCTCGAGTGGAGTTGAAGTTGCAATCAGCCAGGCATGTGGAGAATAATCCATCACATTTCTGACGTGTGCCTTGTAGATGGTGGACAGGCTTTGAGGAGTCAGGATTTGAGTTACTTGTCCCAGAATTCCCAGCCTCTGACCTGTTCTTGTTGTCACAGTATTTATATGGCTGGTCCAGTTCAGTTTCTGGTTAATGGCAGCCCCCAGGATGTTGATAGTGGGGAATTCAGTGATGGTAATCACATTGAATGTCAAGGGGAGATGATTGGATTCTCTCTTGTTGGAGATGGTCATTGCCTGGCACATGTGGGTGTGAATGTTACTTGTCACTTATCAGCCGAAGCCTGCATATTGTCCAGGCCTTGCTGTATGTGGGCACGCACTGCATCTGTATCTGAGGAATCATAAATAATGCTGAACACTGTGCAATCATCACGGAACATCCCAACTTCTGACCTTATGTTGGAAGGAAGGTCAGTTGATGAAGCAATTGAAGATGATTGGGTTTTGGACCTCCTGCAGTGAAATCCTGGGACTGAGATGATAGACCTCCAACAACCACAATCATTTTCCTTTATGCTAGGTATGACTCCAACCAGTGGAGAGTATTCCCCCTTATTCCCATTGACTCTAGGTTCGCTAGGTATTGTTGATGATACTCGATCAAATGCTGTCTTGATGTCAAGGGCAGTCACTCTCACCTCACCTCTTGTGATCAGCTCTTCCGTCCAAGTTTGGACCAAGGCTTTAATGATGATGGGAACTGACTAACCCTGGTGGAACATAAACTGAGTGCCAGTGAAAAAGCCATTGCTGAGTAAGTGACACTTGATAACACTGTCGACAACAACTTCCATCACTTTGCTGATGATCGAGAGTAGACTGATGGGGCGATAATTGGATTTGTCCTGCTTTTTGTGAACATGACATACCTTGGCAATTTTCCACCTTGCTGGGTAGTACTGGAACAGCTTGGCTCGGGTGCAGCTCTTTCTGGAGCACAGTCTTCAGAACTATTGCTGGTTTGTTGTTAAGGCCTGTAGCCTGTAGCCTTCAGCCATTTCTTGATATCTAGTAATTGTTCTGTTATATATTAATGTGATAAGTATTATAAGACCTCCTTGTGCAAATGTGTGCTGTAGTAACCCGATTTTCATTATTTCTTTCTATTTTGCTTCCATTCATTCTACAGAGCTTGCTACATACATTTTCTTCCAGCTGATAGATACCTCACATCAAGACATTTCCTGGAGTTAACTCAACTCCCAATTGTTTTTCCTTCCCTCTGGCAAAGCGTCCTGCCTCTGCTCGACACTGTATTTTCTCATTTCAGCTCAGATTAGTATTTCTCTGTGCAACAAGCTGAAATTTATTGAACCTAATGCTGGGTGTGAATTGTACAGCTAGTGGTGGGCATCCACTGTCCTGTGAATTTGGAAATACATTGAATGATGCAAAACTTTCCATCTGGGATTAGAAGATGGTTGATAAACTAACAATGAATGTTTTGATTAACATGGGATTCTCTGTTACACAGTAGATTCCATTAAATTGTTTTGGGTATCCGTTAGTAGGCTGCTCTACATCTATAAATACTTTACGTTATTTTCAATTAATATTTTCCTTACTTCTTTTGGTTGCTCGAAGCATTATCTCAAAAGTTAGTCATGGTTTTCTTTTGTTTATGAATTTAAGTATACAGGGTGGAATTTTCCCAGAATTGCAATATGTGTGGTAGTGGGTGGGTAAAATGGCGTCCTACCCACTGACGAAAATGGCGGGTTTTCACGCCGTATTGTCCCGAGCCCGCTACATTATTTATTAATTCCCGGGAAACACACCAGTTCCATGGCGGGTGGGCTCTCATTCGCCCGCTTGCCATCGTCCCACTGTTACATCACACTGGCCGCCATCTTTAAAAGGCAGCCACCAGCAAAGTGCTCATCGCCACCAGCTCAACACCACTGCCTGGGAGACATGGCTAGCAAAGAAAGAAAGACTGCAGCCCCCCTGCTTCAACGATGGGTCCCTTGAGCCACTGCTGGACACCATGGTGACCCGCTGGGACGTGCTCTACCCCAGCTTTGGCCGCAGGATGGGCAGCAAAATTACCAGCCCGGCTTGGGAGGTGGTGGCAGCGGTGGTCAGTGTGAATGACCTGCAGAGGAGGACAGCCACCCAGTGCTGCAAAAGGATAAATGATCTCCTCCATTCCGCCAGGGTAAGTTCCTCTTTTCTTCACTCCCAACTCAAACACTCACAAACCCATCACACATCCACAGGGCCCTCACTCACTGCCGCTCAAGGGACATCACCATTCACTCTCTCACACACACACCATCATTGTCCTCATCCTGTCCATGGGACCACTCACCACCCACACAGGACAGGCATATTTATCATCTGGCCTGGCAGGCATCCTGATACACTCCCCCCATCTCTATCCGTGCAGGACCAACTGGCTCACAACAGGAGGGAAAGGTCGCAGACAGGTGGAGGGATGCCGGAGATCAAATTTCTGAAAGAGTTTGAAAACAGAACCATTCAGCTTGCCGGCGATGACAGTGAAGTCGGCGATGCTCTACCAAGTGAGGATCCAGCAAGTGAAACATCCATCAGATAACCAGGCCGTGAGTGATGTGTCCTCTTTCACAGGCCATTGCCATGCACTAATTATCTCCCCTTGCTTTCACAGGCACATCTGCCAAACAGCCGACAAGAGTCCATGACCCAGGGCCTCCAATCAAGCCCCAGACAGGAGTCAGACATTCTCAGAGGCCATGTGAAGATCTGTCAAGTGTCCTCACTGCATGTCATCATAATCCTCCTGCGATCAAATGACTATTAGGGTTTCCAATGCATCTCCATGACAGGAGCATTCTCTAGCCAGTGCAAGAGCCTCATCCCCACCATTGTCACCACCAAAGGCACCCTCAGCATCATCCCCATCAGTGTCCTCCTCATTGGAGGAGTTGTGCAGCTCCTCCTTCTCCTCCTCAGCCAGCTCTTCTCCCCATTGCAGTGCCAGGTTGTAAAGATGACAATGATGGGTGACACGCTCTGCAGACAGTATTGCAGGGCTCCACCAGACCGGTCCAGCCACCAGAACCACATCTTCAACATCCCTACGGTCTGCTCCACCAAGTTGTGAGCTGCTGCTTGAGCATCATTATAACGTCGCTCTGCTGCAGTCTGAGGCCCCCGCACGGGTGTCATCAGCCACGGCCTCTGCAGGTGGCCCTTGACCCCGAGGAGCCAACTCTGCAGCCTCTGTGAACTCTGGAAGACCTCAGGGATCTGCGAGCAATTCAAGATGTGGGCTTCGTGCACACTCCCTGGAAACCGTGCGCATACCTACAGGATGCGTTTCTGGTTGTTGCATACCAGCTGCACATTCAGTGAGTGGAAGCCCTTGTGGTTGTTGAAGTCCACTGAGTGTAGTGATGGAGCCCTGAGCGCCACATGAGTGCAGTCAATCGCACCCTGTACCTGAGGAAATCCCAAGATCTGGGCAAATCCAATGGCCCAGTCCTGGGCAAAATGCACCAGGTTGTGTGCCATGGAGAAGATGGCATCCGTGACCTCATGGATGCATTTGTGGGTGGCGGATTGTGAGATCCCACATAGGTCACCAGTGGAGGCCTGAAAGGAGCCACTGGCTTAGAAATTGAGCACCATCGTCACTTTCACAGCCACTGGCAGTGGATTCCCTCCAGGTCCCCATGACGCCAAATCCTGCAGTAAGCGGCACTTGTAAGTGACCAGGTCCCTAGACATGCGCATTCGTCAGCGACACTGGTTCTCAGTTATCTGCAGGAATGGCAGGCAGCGTCTATAGACCCTGGGTGTTGCTAGGCACCGACCAGCCACGGCGCACTGTCACTCCTGGGCAGAGTGTGCGGGAGCCCCTGGTGCCCCTTCATGAGTTTGCTGCTCCTGCCTCTGCACAGCCAGAAGGCCCAGTCACTCTCTCTCCTCAGTCTCCTATGGCCTTTGTAGGAGCACTCTCTAAGAAGCATTAAGGGGAGGTCACACTGGGCCAGGAGTGGCGCTAAGCACAGCCATGATAACCCCGTCTCTCTCTCTCTCTTTCTTGCTGCAGGAGGACCACGTCAGGGTCATGGCTAGCTAGGTCACCAGGATCCATAATCCTGACGTGGTCCTCCTGCTGCATGAAAGACAGAGAGACGTGGTTATCATGGCTGTGCTTAGTGCCACTCCTGGCCCAGTGTGACTGCCCCTTAATGCTTCCCGGAGAGTGCTGGTCACCCCTCGGATGGCCAGAGATGAATGCGCTGCATGGCTGCCCTGGCAACCTGTGACATGGGGGACACCGATCCAGACCAGGATGCTGAGATTGTAAAGGGCTGTGAGCGCCTCCAGCAGTGACTGCTACATGATCAGTGTTGGCGAGGAGATTGTACAACGTGTGCCGTCCAACTGCTCCATGGCCCAATAAAGTGATGGTGGACTTGAAGTCTGTCCCAGGATGGTGGTGCGGGGGGGTGGTGGGGGTGGCCGCAGCACTGTGTTGAGGGGTAAGGTATCTAGTGCTTGGTGGCCCTTTGGTGCCTCCATGTTGCTTGTGTGGGTGGGCAGGCTAGGAGTCCGACCCCAATCATATCACAGTGGCTGCGCCTGATCTGTCTCAGTTGCAGAGACATGATCAGTTTATACAGGTGCCGCTAATGCGTGGCTGGCCAGCACTTAACCCCATACACACCACCCCTCCCCCCCTCAGCAGTCACCCCCGAGGCTGGCCAGCACTTGCCCCTGAACGTCCCCCGCCACCCCACCCCCAGCATCACCTCTGGGGCCAGGCATCAGTTGCTCCCGCCCCTCGGCACCCCTGAGGCCTGTAAACAACAGGAGAGCTGTGGAGAATGCTGCTGCTCACTCACCTCAGTTCCCCCAAAGTGAAGGCCGCCAGGGTGCTGTTGTGAAACACATCGGCCTGCTTTCCCGCCACGTGGACAGACAATACGGCGGGATTCCAAGAGCCTGGTGGGATAGCCTTTTAGTTATATGCTAATGTATTACAATTAACTCCCCGTCAACCAATGGTGAGAAACGCAGCCCGCTATCGCCAGGGCTGAGCGGATGATCACAACCTGCCTTCATACTGTCGTGAAGCAGATCGCACCATATTTGTTTGCACACACCAGCAGGCTCAGAAAATTCGACCCATTGTGTGATGGAATCTGTGGTCAGGGTTTGTATGTTTTGAGACTATTCCTAATTGAAAAGGGAAACTGAGAAAGAAAATGGATCCTCCCAGTTGCTAAGCAAACTATGACTGAAGCTGAGAATTGGAAACTAAAACTATCAGTTGCAACTATATAAAAGGAGACAGAGCCATCAGATCTCAGCAGTTGATGAGGCCAGTGGAGCTTAAGAAGACAGAGGCTAGCTCCAGAAGCTGAGAATAAGCAAATACACAGTTGACGCAGTTGTTTCTGTTACTTGAAGATAACATTGGTGGACCTGCACCATCCAAATTGAGTTAAGGACTCAATTCTGGTGAAGACCATACCTGTGGAACTCAGATTGGTTATGCGCTGCTGTTGCTGGGGATCAGGTTTCATCCTAGAAAAGGGGGAGCTGAAATTCTTCACAAGGAAAACAGAGTTTTGAAGGACTTGGTGACTGAATTTGATGGCCTTCATGCTGAGTAGACCATTGAGTCCATTCATAAGACCTGTCTTAGTTGCATCTGTCGTTTATAATCAACCACAATTTGCCTGTTAATTCGTGTTTAACTAATGTTGACTTTGAGTTTTAGAATATTAACTAAGATAGTATTTAGTGTTTGATTTGTTTGACTCTTGTAAAATAAAAATTCTTCTATTTCAAATTGTGGAGTCTTGTTGCTTCAGCCCTCACTCTTTTAGTAAATAACTAGGATTTCAGATTTCTTCTACTTTAAAAAAAGTTACTAGTCTCTACCAACATCATAATAATTGGATAGGAACAGGAGTAGGCCATTCAACCCCTCGAGCATGTTCTGTCATTCAATTAGATCATGGTTGTTGGATTTCTATTATACTTTGGATGAAGATGTAATTCCTGATATCAATCCATATGGCCTAGCTCTAGTTTTAAGGCTATGCTTCATTGTTCTGGATACCTGAACCCTGAAAACTGTTTGTATCTACCCTATCTACCCTATCTATCTACTCTATCTACCCTATCTACCCTATCTACCCTATCTATCTACCCTATCAAATGCTTTAATCAGAATATCACAATTAGATCGTCCAGATTTTTTTGATTTGAAATGAATCATTTAAGCATTTTGTCAGCAAGCTTCTATAAAATACTAATTAGAAATTCTTGAAATGCAGTAATATCTGTGAATACATTGTAGCAAATGTTCTAAATATGTAAAAGACTATGCTCATTCTACATTGATAAAGCATAGTAAGCTCCTCAGATTTCATCCTCTATATGGAAACATATTCATCACTCATTTAAAAGTAATTTATTGCCAGCTTTAGTGACAAAGTAGTGTTGAATATTGAGTATTCCATACTTTATACCTGTACATTTCTTTAACTAAATTTAGTTAATGGAGAAAAATATAGCATTTTATAGATAAAATTCATATTGCTCAGGGTGTATCAATATGCTTCACACACAAGGAGTTATTCTTGAATTGTACTCACAGGTATCATGAAGGTGAATAGACCATCCATTTTTGAGCACAGCAAAATCCCACAATATGGAGTGACATAGCAATTAAATTAATGACCAGTTAAACTATTTTTGGTTGGTTGAAGAAAGAGTTAAACCTGATTCTTATTTTCTAAAGACCATTCTCCAGAGTACTTATTTTGAATTTGCAACTTAGCAAAAAAATGTGATCTCTTTCCCTTTGTGCTAGGAACGTCACTCAGTGTTAACATCAAGCATTTTAGGTCAGTTTATAGCAAAGGTTTTCTGTTGTTCATTTCCCATACCAGCCATTTCATGGCCTCTGGGTACGATAGCCATTTAGTGTCAGTTTTATACTGTAGGCCTAAGTCACTAGAAACTAGATTGAGATCATCCAAACTCATTTCACAAAGGACACATTTAAACGATCAGCTTAGGATGGAGCTGATCTCAAGTCCCAGAGTTGAAAGGCCAGTGCCTGATTCACTGTTCCACACATTTCCTCCAGAAACATGATTATTTATTTTTACTGGTATTTGTCTACATAAATCTTGGAACACATTCAACGTCTCAGAATAATATTTTAATGAAGAACAAGTGCAAGTATTGTTAAAAAAGCAAGCACAGAGGAGATAATCAAATTAATTATGCACAGTTGCACACAGAAGGCGACATGGGATTCTTTGAGTATGAGGCTGAAAATTAGCATATCAGCTAGCTTCATTTAATAATTGACTCGGTTGATAAAGCATACTGGATTCTGGGCTTTATAGATGGGAGCATAAAGAACAAAAGTAAGAAAGTTATGATATATCTGTATAAAACACTGGTTCAGCCTCAGCTGGAACACTGGCCAGTATTTTCCAGTCTCACCCATGGTGGGAATCGTCATGGGCAGGACAGACCAACAAAGCTCTGTTGACTTCGAGTGTGACCAAAAAATCCTGGCCATTGTGTCCAGTTCTCGGCACCACGCTTCAGGTGGGATAGGAAGGCATTGGAAGAGATGCCTTTTCTGAGATTCATGAGAACGGTTCCAGAGATGAGGAGCTTCGGTTATCTGGATAGATTGGGGAAGGTGTGGCTGTTTTCCTTGGAACAGGCAGGTTGAGTGGAGATTTGATAGAGGAATTCAACCACGGGAGGGGTGTCGACTGAATAGTTAGGGAAAAAACTGTCCACATTAGTGTAGGAATCCAGAACCTGAGAACACTGATTTAAGGTAATTTGCAAAAGAAGTAATTGCAACACATGGAAGATGTTTTTTACGCAGCAAATGTTTACGGTCTGGAATGCGCTGCCTGAGAATGTGGTGGAGGCAGATTCAATTGTGGCTTTTAAAAGGGAATTGGATAATTATTAAAAGAGAAAAAAAATGCAGGGCTACAGAGAAAAGATAGGGGGTTGGGATTAGGTGAGTAGCTCTTGCAGAGATATGGCACAGACACTACAGGCTGAATGGTCTCCTTCTGTGCTGCAACCATTCAATGATTCTATGATCCTATGATTCACAGGATAGAGGGGAGCATTGATGGATCTGACACTATTTTCTCATGGGCCTGAATCCTCTGGTTGGCGTGTGGGTGAGGCTCTGTTCGCCAATGCAGTGATGTTGGGCATGTGGGGGAGGCACTGCTCGCCAATGCGATGATGTTGGGCGTGTGTCCTGACATCACTGCTCGTCATTCAGATCTTCAGTTCGGTGGGTGCGTACCGGAGTCAGCTGTGCGTCCGCCAAACTGTCAAAGGCCTATTAAGGTCATTTAAATAGAAATTAAAACAATTAACAGGGCTGCCCGTCCAACCATTAGGGTGGTGGGCAGGCAAAGAGCCCAGACAGCCTTTGCATTTTTCATGGAGCATCATTCATGGGCGGGATGGGGTTTCATGAAGGTTTTTAAACTTTAATAAAATTTTTAATAAAATTCATAGACATGTCCCAGCTCATGTGACACTGTCACATGAGGGGACACGTCCGAATAATTTTAAAAAATCTTATATTGACTTCTTCACGACGAAATTAAACTCCCTGAGGCAGCTCAGTGCTTCCGGGTGTGTGTCACGCTGGGTGGGCCTTAATTAAATGGCAGCCGATTACAGATGGCAATCAGCTGCGTGTGCGCCTGTTCAGCTCCCCCCGACGGAGAGAAGACTCTCCCAATTAATATTTTAGTATTTGAGCTTCATTCAATGGATATTCCTGAATACTAAGGCAGCTAGGAATGCACCCTCTTGATATCCCATTTTTATAAGTCAGCCTTATACTAATAGCCTTTGATAAAAGTCAGTTCCATTTGCCAGCACTTACTAATTGTGAACTTGAATTCAGACCAGCTGTTAGGGTGATCTGCTTTCAATGTGGTTGTCCCCTGCCAACAACTTCTTTCAACAAGTTACAATCAACCTCAGACTCTCAGGAGATTATTTCTTGCACCTAATCAAGCTTTCCTCTGAATGTGGATGTGTAGCCCTTGGCACAAATCGATCCAGTGCCCGTTATTCTGCTTAGTATAACTGCTGTTAAACAGATCGCTTCTGACAGCGATGGAAGTTGCAGTTAAATTTGACCAGATACAGCAGCTGTGGTTTTGTCTTAGGAAATGTCGCCTAAGGCTGCCATTCCGTTCCTTTATGTAAGAATCAACACCTCACTTAAAGATACTTGACCTATGAGGTAGTGGATCAAATGCACTGTATGACTTCCTCAATATTTTATTAAATATTTTTGACTTAAAATCATATTCCAACCTACCTCCCCTGCAATGTTCTAATTTTCAATCTAAGAGGACCTCTTTAAAGCCTTTTACACACAAAAGACTTGTCAGCAGCTATCATATGATTATTGCATTTATTATAGGCTACTAAAGATTACCCTTCTGTTTTATAATAAGTATTGTACCTTCAACTTAAGGACTTTTCTCCCTCCAGTTTTGTAGCCTTTTTCTCCTATTGTCCTGATCATTGGACGTTGCATAGGGAGCAGTTCCAAAGCTGCTAACAATCCACAGATAGCTCATCTGGATGAATTTTGCATACACGATAATGTAGCTTTTGAGGGCATCATAGCCAAGTATTCTCTTGTGCAATTATACAAATCTTCTAGCTTCAGACTAACTCAGGGGCATATCGAGGCAACACTGATCCTACTGAAATCAGCTAACTCTCCATAAATCATGGATAAATCCTGTGACTTTTCCAAACTTAACTGCTTAGCCTTTATTTTCTTATCTTTTAAATGTTTCAGCCTACATAAAGACTTCATTTTACATAATACAGGATAATGCTTACTTCCACATTGAATGGCACATTTGGCAACTCGTTCCCTCCATTGTTTTTACATTGTGTTCTGGGCTGTTTCCATAACAACAACCTCTTTTTACGTGCACGGGTCGTAAAGCTGACTGGCGGGACCCAGTTAGGTGAAATGGGGCGCGGGGAATCAAATCACATACATGTACTCCTCTAGATCAATGAGATAGTCCATGGCATTCAAAGACCAGAAGTCTCTTCACCAGTGTTGTCCACAGTATCGATTCCTTAGCTTTCTGGCTGAGAGACAGGGATGTTAACACCGTGCCAAGTCATACTCTGCTATTATGGAGCTTAGTGATATCAATTTATTTTACATAGTTCCATTATTTGTATATGATTTTATATTAATTATATTTGAAGAATATTTTCATAAGCTCATCAGTATTTCTATGTGGTACACAAACATCTGTTTCGGGTGTGTGCATCTATCTGACAGCTGTGATAATTATTTTATCTATTCTATTTATCACTGTCTTGTACTCAGATCCTGTATTTTTCCAGTCTTGCTTCCAACTGGACCAGTCTCTCCTCTTAATGCGCTCTAAAAGGATCTGATTATTGAAGCAGGAAGCTACTTGATAAAATGTTGTCCTTTTTGCTTTTTGTTAGTTCTTGGGATATGGGTGACACTGGCAAAACAGCATTTATTGCTCATCCCAGGTTGTCTTGAAGATATTTTGAGCCAACCCACTATAGTGTGGAGTTGGCGTCATGGATGGGTCAGACCAGATGAGGTTCGCAGGCTGCCTTCCTTGAAGGATACAAAAATCCTGCTTTCATGATCATTTTGGTCAGCTACAGCCCATTAGTCAGAAGGGCCCCTAGTTTTTTCTCTCTAGCATCTTATTTTTTTAAAGCATGGATGATGCAGTAGTGAGCTGAAAATAGCAAAACGTAACCTCACCATGACTACTCAATTTTGCACAGGCCTCGACTTAAGTGACCAGCTCTCTTGACAGAAAGTTGCTGCCTGCAAGTTGGGGTCCAATAAGACAATTAGGAACCAAAATAAAAATACCTGGAAAAACTCAGCAGGTCTGACAGCATCTGCGGAGAGGAACACAGTTAACATTTCGAGTCCGTATGACTCTTCATCAGAACTGAGGAAAAATTAAAAAGAGGTGAAATATAAGCTGGTTTAAGGGGGGGGATGGGAAAGTAGAGCTGGGTAGAGGGCCAGTGATAGGCGGAGATAACCAAAAGATGTCACAGACAAAAAGACAAAGAGGTGTTGAAGGTGGTGATATTAGCTAAGGAATGTGCTAATAGGTGACATTTAGGGTAGAAAGACAATCAGGAGCTTGATGCTAATGTGATTGTTTCCAATTTGCACATCGTAATCCTTCCCACTTTCGATAAGGTAATAATCAGCAATGGTTAAAAAGATGGCTGGGAGCAGGTCAAGCAATTTGATTAATTAATAGTTTTGAGCCTTCAGCATTACCTTAACTGCCCTTGCAGTACCTTTCTCATGGTTTGCAAGTCCCTTTATCAATGCTCTCCATTACCTCTCTCCCCCCTATTCCTCCCAGCCCTCCATGCTTTGTGCTGTCCCACTGGATTTCACACACTTTCAAAATGGCAAACTGTCTAACGGAGTTTGGAAAGACGTGTGAAAAACTCACCAATTCAACACAAATGAGGCTGGACCATCAAAATGATTTAGGGCTCTCACTGATAATATTGGTACGTTGGAGCGCACTTCTCATCAAATGCAGGCTGATAAACGCCAAGCCTAGTGCTATTCAATGCAAATAACTGACTTTAATAATCATTTTGGCATCTTGTTGACACAAAGAAATTCTGGTTTTGACTGTTCCTAGGACTTCTCATAAACTAAAGTCAATAAATCCATAGCAGGAGTAGAAGCAGAAGTACATGACATGATGCCCTCATGGGTGGGAGCAGTAGAGATAGTAAATGATAGCACTGAGGTGTGAAACAGGGCAGCCCCAGATGAAAAGTAATGGGAAACTGCCACAATGAAGAAGTAATAAATAATTTACATAATTGAAAATGTTTTTCAATGTAAAAATTAAGCAAACCCCAGATAGATCCACTAAAGACTTTCTTTTGCCCATCCTATCACAGACCTTCCATTTTGTTCTTTCCTCTTTCCCCAAACCCAACCCTCACCCCCAGCCCTTGTCCCCCAAACCCAACCCTCACCCTTATACCCTCCTTTCCCCCCTCAACCACTTTTCTCTGACTGCATGTTTGTATAAAATCTGCAAATCTCTAACATTTTCCAGTTCTGATGAAGTGTCATTGGCCTGAGACAACTTTGTATCACTCTCCACAATTGCTGTCTGACCAGCAGATTGTTTTTTTGTTTTCTGTTTTTAATCCAAAGAGGAGCTCATCATCTAATGAGCATATTTATTTATTATTGGATCCCATTCAATGTTTTACTATTCATCGTTTGTTTCTTTTCTCCTCATTCACTTTGATTGATGAGATCTATATGACATGGGGAGACGGCGTTTCCAATTATTTGGTCTTGATTTATAACAAACCAACGATCGGGAATAAAAACAGAAAATGCCAGAAAAACTCAGCAGGTCTGGCAGCATCTGTAGAGAGAGAAACAGAGTTAACATTTCAAGTCCAATATGACTCTTCTTCGAATGATCAGAATCCTGTGTTGGTGTCTTGGCTACAGAAGCAAATATTTCACTTGTAACTTGTACCTTGTAATAGACATTTGCTATAGCTATAGTTGTTAGCAGTCTCGCCTCTGATTTAGGAGGCTTGACTTGAACATGTAATTAAGACTGACACTATAATGCAAAAGTGAGGGAGTGCTGCACTGTTGGAGGTGCTGCCTTTTGGATGGGACTTTGAGCCAATGCCCTGCCTACCTTCTCTTGTGGGCATGAAAGATCCCATGGCACGATTTCAAAAAGTGATGGAATTCTTCCTGGTGTCTCGGGCATTCATACACAAACATGTTACTGGTCCTTATTGTATTACAGTTAGTGTGGCCTTGCTGTGCATAAATTAGCTTCCTGCCAATCTCTACACACAACTGTTACTACAATTCCTGGGCTTTAAAGCATACTGGGATGTTCCGAGGTTAGGAAAGGCGCCGCATGAATGCACATCTTTCTTGTTTTGCAGGCTGGAATGTGCCCATGGCATAAAGGTTAAGGGCCATAGTGACTGTGACAGCCAGAAGCAGCGCTGCCTATGCTCTGGCATGGGGGGAATCTCACTTAACACTGCAGTAGCGATAGCCTCTTTGTTGAAGCTCAGGTGTTGTCACATCGTCAGTGAGGTTGAGGTAGGTGAAGTGCTCCCTAAAGACTCACTGTGGTATGATCTCCTGCACAGTGCCCACATCTTCCCTCTTCTCCCAACTGCTCCTGCTCTTCTGTCCTTATCAACGTTCCTCCTTGTCCTCCAGCCCCACAGCAGATCTAACACTGTTGACTGCATAAAATTGTTGGAAGTTATTAGCAAAGAGAATACAGTTCGGTGATATAGCTCCGATGCTGATTCTCTAATTTGTGTATCCTTCAAGCATGGCTCCTCACTGGGAATGCAAGGTCAGTGAATTTCCCCTCTGGAGATACTTTTAATATGAGAATTTCAAATTTGCACTGATTTGTTTTTTGTTTTTTCCATGCACTTTAATCCAGAAAATAGAACTACTTAACATTCCGACTTGAAGCACAAGGACAAAAGATTGTACTAGGTGAGGACATGCGAGACGGCACGACAACAGACTTCACAACAGCATTTAACGCTAAACAGCTTATACATTTACAAAGAGGATACACACTTAGAACTGCAGGCAGCATGGAAATTATTATTCAATCACTTACTAGATCCTGCAGTAGCCTCGGTGATTTAATTTGAATATCCTCACACATTTTTTTCTCTCTGTCAGCAATTGTCAGCAATTTTTGATACCCTTTATATCTGGTTTGATTGTTTCATTTTAATTTACACCTCACAGCTATTTTCAGGTCACGGCTTTTCTTTGTTAATAATAAGCATATCTGCTTTGGACTGGAGACTCTCTCTTACACCTCAGTGTAGTTTTGTAGGGGATGGAGTGGCTTTGCTGTGGGAAGAGATTCTTTTTATTCAATATTTAGTGCAAAGGCTCAACTTATCAAAGTGTACCATTTCTGGCCCATGAGTTTTTTCATGTTTTTATCGCTTGTCTAAGAAGTCATATCATTGGCATCAATCAATTGACATATTTGTATAAGCAAAAGTGGAACTTATGTTAACACAATTACTTAGCAGCTTTAATACTGTAGAACATCCTAAAATGCTCCAAAAGAGCATTATCAGCAAAATTTGACACTGAGCCCCATAGGAGATGTTAGGCCCTGTGACCAATGACTTTGTCAAAGAGGTAGGTTTTAAGGATAAAAGAGATCTAGGGCTGAATTTAGTCCTTGACGGGGGTGGTCAGGAAGCTGCCAGACACCAGCGATCGAGGCTGGAAGTTGAATTCATGCTGATGGGCCAATTAAGGCCTGCCCAGCATGAAACACCAGCGGCAATGCTCAGCGCTACCTGTGCGGGAGGGGGCAGGAGAGCGAGCGGGGTGAGCACCAGCTTCACGAATGCGTGAGAGTGCGCACTTGGAAATCTCCCTGAGGCACAGAGCAGCCTCAGGGAGATGAAGAGTTTTAATAAAAATAATAAAGAAATGAAAAATGTTATAAAACATGTCCCCTCTTGTGACTCTGTCAAAAAGGCAAAAAGGCTAAGTGGCCTTTTGGCTTTTTAGGAAACCTCATCCACAGGCCTTTTCGCCTGCCCACCAACCATAAGGTTGGACAGGCAGCAAAAAATGTCAGTTAATTGAGGCTTTAACGGCCTTAACAGGACTTTTAATTGATGGTGGGCATGCTGCCAATTCCTGCATGCACCTGCGAACCAAAATATTGCACGACTGTGCGTTGACATTGGGACACTCGCCAGATGTCAACATGTGTCATTTTGTGCTCGAATGGGTCGGACATGCGCCCACCCGTCAAGGTAAAACCTTTGCCCCTAGAGAGATGGAGGGATTTAGGGAGGGAATTCCAATGCCTAGAGCTTTGGCAGCGGGTGGCACTTCCACCAATGGTGGGCAATGCAGTTTGCAGCAGATAATCTGATGCTGAGACAGATGATTTTATGGAGATGGAAGTAAATGGTCTTGGTGATGGCAGCAGAAGATCAGCTCAGGTTCAAATACAATGCCACTCTCATGGACATCTAGTTCAGCCTGAGATAGTGGCTGGAGAGAGCTGGACACAAGCGAGGAAAACGAGTTTGAAGTAGGAGCAGAAGATATCAGTCTTCCCTGTATTTAATTGGATGAAATTTCTGCTCATCCAACACTGACTGTATCAATTAGTAACTAACATTCCCACAATAAGAGTAATTACCCAAACTCCCCAAAGTGCCCTGGTCTCCTCACCTGGCTGATATTTTTCTAACTTGCCACAGGAGATCTTCTACTTTAGTGTTACCATTTTAAATTCACTTTATTAAGTACTGTTTGGCATTTTGCTTCAGCATATTTTGTGTCGCATTGTTTCCGTGCTATTATATTCGAACACCGGCCCCGAAGCAGATACTACAGGTATCACCATCATTCTCCCAAAATCAACAGGTTTACACTTTTAAGTAACTCTCTTTGTGTAGGGTTGCCACTTAGTGCAGCTATGATTCCTGCTAGGCAGCTATGTGTTCTAACATTGACACGAATAAGAGCACATTGCATTTGAATTAAATGAAACAGAAAATGCTACAAATGTTCAGCAGGTCTGGTAGCATCTGTGGAGAGACAAACAGAGTTAATGGTGGAATCTTGTGCCCTCTCTTAGTTGTGGTAATTTTGGGTGGCGGGAGCCAGTTAGTTGGGCAGGAAGATGGTAGATGGGGGCACTGCCATCTTCCCACCTCTGCCTCGTTTAAGTTCATGGTGGGCAGGCCTATGGATGGCCTTCCAATCCTGTCACCAATGGAGCCTCTGAAGTGGCCAATTAATATCCATTTAAGGGCCACATCCCACTGCTGCTGATATTAACCCAGCAATGGGTGGGGTTCTTGCTTTGTGGGGCGCTGGCAGTGGGGGGTGGGACACAGTGCCTGACTGAGGTTCCCAGCCTTGGGAAGGGGGAGTGGTGCTGCTGAGAGCCATCCCTATTCCCCCCAACCCCACAACCTCCACCGCATGAGCCCGCTCACCTGTGCCCCTTTGATCCGAGGCCTTGGGTGGGTATCTTACCTGCAGCAGCCATCGCCTCCCCAGTGGTGCTGCTGAGTACAGAAGAGCTGCCAGCCTCTAATTGGCCAGTAGCTCTTGCCAGGCAGAATTTCACCCCGGGGGTCCTTGCTCTCAGGGGCAAGGCCCAACCAAGGCCTGTCAAGTGCCTGAGCACCACAAGAAGGGGCAGGCCCTCTTGAAAAGAGGCAATGTTGGAGCGTCGTTGGCTCTCCAGCTGACAGCTGCGACCTCTTTTCCCTGCCTAAGATTCTACCCAACATTTCATGTCAATGATCTTTCATCAGGACCTGAAATGTTAACTCTATTTTCATTTCCAATTTCCAAATTGCAGTACTTTGCTTTTGTATATATTTGAACACATTTGTCAATGCAGTTGCTCGGATAAAGTGCCGGAAGCATTTACCTTCAAGAAAGTTTCTTTTAATCTTAGACACACATAATCTGAATCAGAAAGAAAAAGGAAGAATTGCATTTATGTAGCACCTTTCATGACCGGCAGATGCCTCAGATAGCTCCGATTGAAGTACTTTTTGAAGTGTAGATCATGATGTGATGAAGCGAACATGACAGCCAATTTGCACACAGCAAACTCCCACACACAGCAATGTGAGAATGACCAAATGGCCTGTTTTTGTTGATTGAGGGATAACTATTAGCCAGGACACTAGAAATAACCATCGTTCTCTGATTTGAAATAATGGCACAGCACCGTTTATATTCACCTGAGCGGGCAGATGGGACTTCAGTTTAAATTCTCATCTGAAAGATGGCACCTCCATCAAAGCAGCACTCTCTCAGTACTGCACTGGAGTGTCAGCCTTGATTTAGTGCTCAAGCCCTGGAGTGGGACTGGGGCTCCAAGCTTTGCGATCTAGAGATGAGAGTGCTACGAACTGAGCCTTCAGCAAGAAAATATCTTTAAACAGTTTACTGTACTTTACATGAATACTAGCTATCAACAGATATTGTGTGCAAAGCACAGAACATCCAGTGGCAGTTGGGCTGGTGTTGTTAGTTCCGACACCACTGAGTTCCCAGTCTTGGCTGCATCACGGTGGAAGTACTGAGTGAAGATTGTATGGTGTCCTACAGAGAATGAGGAGACTGGTAAGAAAATTATTTCTGAGTCATTGTAATGAGCTTCCCAATTGCTAGTAGAGGGCAGCATGGCCAGGACATTTATGGTGTGTTATGGAACTGAATAAAATGAAAAAGAAATAGTTGATTTTATAAGAGCACTCTGTCAGCACTTTTTCAACAGTTCCAACTGATGTACGACCTCCTAGCTGACAGGTTATGCAATAATGATTAACTGTATTGCATCCAGGACTCGGCTCCCTCTGCTGGATGTGCTATCAATTTTGGGCCTCAGTCATACTGCTGCTTTCACATTGGTGCACAGCAGTTTCAGCTGTGCATCAATGTGAACATGGCAGCTGAGTCTGGCACCAGATCATTTGCTGTCTCCTCGATGCACTAAAGCCACTGATTTGAGAACTTCTTTGCAGCTCTCTCACATTGCTTGGGCTTCACATCAGTAACAGTAGATGATCTCCTAATTTTGCAAGAAAGCAAACACTAACGCCTGCCTTCTAGCATCGGAAAGTAGCCAATAAAGAAGCAAAGCTGTGTACATGCATGCAAGCAACTGTTAAAAGCTGCCTTCCACCTGGCGGAATGTGAGTTGCAGCCTGCAGAATAACTCTGGTCTCAGTGTTAATGCTTCACACTGTATGACGAACAACCTGAGGATAAGTCACCGGCAAGTCATTTAAGACAGAGATGAGGAGGAATTTCTTCTCTCAAAGGATCATCAATCTTTGGACTTATTTTTGACAGAGAACAGCAGAGGCTGGGCCATTGAATACATTCAAGGCTGAGTTTGACAGATTTTTGATCTACAATGTGGGAGGGTGGGGTGGGGAGTGGGTGGGGTGGGGTGGGTGGGGTGGGGTGGGGTGGGGTGGGGAGTGGGTGGGGTGGGGTGGGTGGGGTGGGGTGGGGAGTGGGTGGGGTGGGGTGGGTGGGGTGGGGTGGGGAGTGGGTGGGGTGGGGAGTGGGTGGGGTGGGGAGTGGGTGGGGTGGGGTGGGTGGGGTGGGGTGGGGTGGGGAGTGGGTGGGGTGGGGTGGGTGGGGTGGGGTGGGTGGGGTGGGTGGGTGGGGTGGGTGGGGTGGGGTGGGTGGGGTGGGTGGGTGGGTGGGTGGGGTGGGGTGGGGTGGGGAGTGGGTGGGGTGGGTGGGGTGGGGTGGGGTGGGGAGTGGGTGGGGTGGGTGGGGTGGGGTGGGTGGGGTGGGGTGGGGTGGGGAGTGGGTGGGTGGGGTGGGGAGTGGGTGGGTGGAGTGGGTGGGGTGGGGTGGGGTGGGGTGGGGTGGGTGGGGTGGGGTGGGGTGGGGAGTGGGTGGGGTGGGTGGGGTGGGGTGGGGAGTGGGTGGGGTGGGGTGGGTGGGGTGGGGTGGGAAGTGGGTGGGGTGGGGTGGGGAGTGGGTGGGGTGGGGTGGGGAGTGGGTGGGGTGGGGTGGGAAGTGGGTGGGGTGGGGTGGGGAGTGGGTGGGTGGAGTGGGTGGGGTGGGGTGGGGTGGGTGGGGTGGGGTGGGGTTGGGAGTGGGTGGGGTGGGGTGGGGTGGGTGGGGTGGGGTGGGGTGGGGAGTGGGTGGGGTGGGGTGGGGTGGGTGGGGTGGGGTGGGGTGGTGTGGGTGGGGTGGGTGGGGTGGGGAGTGGGTGGGGAGTGGGTGGGGTGGGGTGGGGAGTGGGTGGGTGGAGTGGGTGGGGTGGGGGTGGGGTGGGTGGGGTGGGGGTGGGGTGGGGAGTGGGTGGGGTGGGGGGGGTGGGTGGGGTGGGGTGGGGGGGGGGTGGGGTGGGGTGGGGTGGGGTGGGGTGGGGAATGGGTGGGGAGTGGGTGGGGTGGGGTGGGGTGAGGGTGGGGAGGGTGGGGTGGGGTGGGGAGTGGGTGGGGTGGGGTGGGGAGTGGGTGGGGTGGGGTGGGGAGTGGGTGGGGTGGGGTGGGGTGGGGAGTGGATGGGTGGGGTGGGGAGTGGGTGGGGTGGGTGGAGTGGGGTGGGGTGGGTGGGGTGGGGTGGGGTGGGGTGGGTGGGGTGGGGTGGGGTGGGGAGTGGGTGGGGTGGGTGGGGTGGGGTGGGGTGGGTGGGGTGGGGTGGGGTGGGGTGGGTGGGGTGGGGTGGGGTGGGGTGGGGAGTGGGTGGGGTGGGGTGGGGTGGGTGGGGTGGGGTGGGGTGGGGAGTGGGTGGGGTGGGGTGGGGTGGGGAGTGGGTGGGGTGGGGTGGGTGGGGTGGGGTGGGGTGGGTGGGGTGGGGTGGGGTGGGAGTGGGTGGGGTGGGGTGGGGGTGGGGTGGGTGGGGGTGGGTGGGGTGGGGAGTGGGTGGGGTGGGGTGGGTGGGGTGGGGTGGGGTGGGGTGGGTGGGTGGGTGGGGTGGGGTGGGGAGTGGGTGGGGTGGGGTGGGGTGGGGTGGGGAGTGGGTGGGGTGGGGTGGGGTGGGTGGGGTGGGGGTGGGTGGGGAGTGGGTGGGGTGGGGTGGGTGGGGTGGGGTGGGGTGGGGAGTGGGTGGGTGGAGTGGGTGGGGTGGGGTGGGTGGGGTGGGGTGGGTGGGGAGTGGGTGGGGTGGGGTGGGGTGGGGAGTGGGTGGGGTGGGGTGGGGTGGGGAGTGGGTGGGGTGGGGTGGGTGGGGTGGGTGGGGTGGGGTGGGTGGGGAGTGGGTGGGGTGGGGTGGGTGGGGTGGGGTGGGGTGGGGAGTGGGTGGGGTGGGGTGGGGTGGGGTGGGTGGAGTGGGGTGGGGAGTGGTGGGGTGGGGTGGGGTGGGGTGGGGTGGGGAGTGGGTGGGGTGGGGTGGGTGGGGTGGGTGGGGTGGGGTGGGTGGGGTGGGGTGGGGAGTGGGTGGGGTGGGGTGGGTGGGGTGGGGAGTGGGTGGGGTGGGTGGGGTGGGGTGGGTGGGGTGGGGAGTGGGTGGGGTGGGGTGGGGAGTGGATGGGTGGGGTGGGGAGTGGGTGGGGTGGGTGGAGTGGGGTGGGGTGGGTGGGGTGGGGTGGGGTGGGTGGGGTGGGGTGGGTGGGGTGGGGTGGGGTGGGGAGTGGGTGGGGTGGGTGGGGTGGGGTGGGGTGGGTGGGGTGGGGTGGGGTGGGGTGGGTGGGGTGGGGTGGGGTGGGGTGGGGAGTGGGTGGGGTGGGGTGGGGTGGGTGGGGTGGGGTGGGGAGTGGGTGGGGTGGGGTGGGGTGGGGAGTGGGTGGGGTGGGGTGGGTGGGGTGGGGTGGGGTGGGGTGGGGTGGGTGGAGTGGGGTGGGGAGTGGGTGGGGTGGGGTGGGGTGGGGTGGGTGGGGAGTGGGTGGGAGTGGGTGGGGTGGGGAGTGGGTGGGGTGGGTGGGTGGGGTGGGGTGGGGTGGGGTGGGTGGGGTGGGGTGGGGTGGGGAGTGGGTGGGGTGGGGTGGGGTGGGGTGGGGAGTGGGTGGGGTGGGGTGGGGTGGGTGGGGTGGGGTGGGTGGGGAGTGGGTGGGGTGGGGTGGGTGGGGTGGGGTGGGGTGGGGAGTGGGTGGGTGGAGTGGGTGGGGTGGGGTGGGTGGGGTGGGGTGGGTGGGGAGTGGGTGGGGTGGGGTGGGGTGGGGAGTGGGTGGGGTGGGGTGGGGTGGGGAGTGGGTGGGGTGGGGTGGGGTGGGGTGGGTGGGGTGGGGTGGGTGGGGAGTGGGTGGGGTGGGGTGGGTGGGGTGGGGTGGGGTGGGGAGTGGGTGGGGTGGGGTGGGGTGGGGTGGGTGGAGTGGGGTGGGGAGTGGTTGGGGTGGGGTGGGGTGGGGTGGGGTGGGGAGTGGGTGGGGTGGGGTGGGTGGGGTGGGTGGGGTGGGGTGGGAGTGGGTGGGGTGGGGTGGGTGGGGTGGGGAGTGGGTGGGGTGGGTGGGGTGGGGTGGGTGGGGTGGGGAGTGGGTGGGGTGGGGTGGGGAGTGGATGGGTGGGGTGGGGAGTGGGTGGGGTGGGGTGGGGAGTGGGTGGGGTGGGGTGGGGAGTGGGTGGGGAGTGGGTGGGGAGTGGGTGGGGTGGGTTGGGGTGGGGTGGGTGGGGAGTGGGTGGGGTGGGGAGTGGGTGGGGTGGGGTGGGGTGGGGTGGGGTGGGTGGGGAGTGGGTGGGGTGGGGTGGGGTGGGTGGGGTGGGGTGGGGTGGGGTGGGGAGTGGGTGGGGTGGGGTGGGGTGGGGTGGGTGGGGAGTGGGTGGGGTGGGGTGGGTGGGGTGGGGTGGGGTGGGGTGGGTGGGGTGGGGTGGGGTGGGTGGGGTGGGTGGGGAGTGGGTGGGGTGGGGTGGGGAGTGGGTGGGGTGGGGAGTGGATGGGTGGGGTGGGGAGTGGGTGGGTGGGGTGGGGAGTGGATGGGTGGGGTGGGGAGTGGGTGGGTGGAGTGGGTGGGGTGGGGTGGGGTGGGTGGGGTGGGGTGGGGTGGGGTGGGGTGGGGTGGGGTGGGGAGTGGGTGGGGTGGGGTGGGGTGGGGTGGGTGGGGTGGGGTGGGTGGGGAGTGGGTGGGGTGGGGTGGGTGGGGTGGGGTGGGTGGGGAGTGGGTGGGGTGGGGTGGGTGGGGTGGGGTGGGGTGGGGTGGGGAGTGGGTGGGGTGGGGTGGGGAGTGGATGGGTGGGGTGGGGAGTGGGGTGGGGTGGGGTGGGGTGGGGTGGGGTGGGTGGTGAGTGGGTGGAGTGGGTGGGGTGGGTGGGGTGGGGTGGGTGGGGAGTGGGTGGGGTGGGTGGGGTGGGGTGGGTGGGGAGTGGATGGGTGGGGTGGGGAGTGGGTGGGTGGAGTGGGTGGGGTGGGGTGGGGTGGGTGGGTGGGGTGGGGTGGGGTGGGGAGTGGGTGGGTGGGGTGGGGTGGGGAGTGGGTGGGGTGGGTGGGGTGGGGTGGGTGGGGTGGGGTGGGGAGTGGGTGGGGTGGGGTGGGTGGGGTGGGGTGGGTGGGGAGTGGGTGGGGTGGGGTGGGTGGGGTGGGGTGGGGTGGGTGGGGAGTGGGTGGGGTGGGGTGGGGAGTGGATGGGTGGGGTGGGGAGTGGGGTGGGGTGGGGTGGGGTGGGGTGGGTGGGGAGTGGGTGGGGAGTGGGTGGGGAGTGGGTGGGGAGTGGGTGGGGTGGGGTGGGGTGGGGTGGGTGGGGTGGGGTGGAGTGGGTGGGGTGGGGTGGGTGGGGTGGGGTGGGGAGTGGGTGGGGTGGGGTGGTGTGGGGTGGGGTGGGTGGGGTGGGGTGGGGAGTGGGTGGGTGGAGTGGGTGGGGTGGGGTGGGTGGGGTGGGGTGGGTGGGGAGTGGTTGGGGTGGGGTGGGTGGGGTGGGGTGGGGTGGGTGGGGAGTGGGTGGGGTGGGGTGGGGAGTGGATGGGTGGGGTGGGGAGTGGGGTGGGGTGGGGTGGGGTGGGGTGGGTGGGGAGTGGGTGGGGAGTGGGTGGGGAGTGGGTGGGGAGTGGGTGGGGTGGGGAGTCGGTGGGGTGGGGTGGGGTGGGTGGGGAGTGGGTGGGGTGGGGTGGGGAGTGGATGGGTGGGGTGGGGAGTGGGGTGGGGTGGGGTGGGGTGGAGTGGGTGGGGTGGGGTGGGGTGGGTGGGGTGGAGTGGGTGGGGTGGGGTGGGGTGGGGAGTGGGTGGGTGGAGTGGGTGGGGTGGGGTGGGGTGGGTGGGGTGGGTGGGGTGGTTGGGGTGGGGTGGGTGGGGAGTGGGTGGGGTGGGGTGGGGAGTGGGGTGGGGTGGGGTGGGGTGGGGTGGGTGGGGAGTGGGTGGGGTGGGGTGGGGAGTGGATGGGGAGTGGGTGGGGTGGGGTGGGTGGGGTGGGGTGGGGAGTGGGGTGGGGTGGGGTGGGGTGGGTGGGGAGTGGGTGGGGTGGGGTGGGTGGGGAGTGGGTGGGGTGGGGTGGGGTGGGGAGTGGGTGGGGTGGGGTGGGTGGGGAGTGGGGTGGGGTGGGGTGGGGTGGGTGGGGTGGGGTGGGGAGTGGGTGGGGTGGGGTGGGGTGGGGTGGGGAGTGGGTGGGGTGGGGTGGGTGGGGTGGAGTGGGTGGGTGGGGTGGTGAGTGGGTGGGTGGAGTGGGTGGGGTGGGGTGGGGTGGGGTGGGGTGGGGAGTGGGTGGGGTGGGGTGGGGAGTGGGTGGGTGGAGTGGGTGGGGTGGGGTGGGGTGGGTGGGTGGGGTGGGGTGGGGTGGGGAGTGGGTGGGTGGGGTGGGGTGGGTGGGGTGGGTGGGGAGTGGGTGGGGTGGGTGGGGTGGGGTGGGTGGGGTGGGGTGGGGTGGGTGGGGTGGGGTGGGGTGGGGAGTGGGTGGGTGGAGTGGGTGGGGTGGGGTGGGGTGGGGTGGGTGGGGAGTGGGTGGGGTGGGTGGGGTGGGGTGGGTGGGGTGGGGTGGGGTGGGTGGGGTGGGGTGGGGTGGGGAGTGGGTGGGTGGAGTGGGTGGGGTGGGGTGGGGTGGGTGGGGTGGGGTGGGTGGGGTGGGGTGGGGAGTGGGTGGGGTGGGGTGGGTGGGGTGGGGTGGGTGGGGAGTGGGTGGGGTGGGGTGGGTGGGGTGGGGTGGGGTGGGTGGGGAGTGGGTGGGGTGGGGTGGGGTGGGGTGGGTGGGGAGTGGGTGGGGAGTGGGTGGGGAGTGGGTGGGGAGTGGGTGGGGTGGGGTGGGGTGGGGTGGGTGGGGTGGGGTGGAGTGGGTGGGGTGGGGTGGGTGGGGTGGGGTGGGGAGTGGGTGGGGTGGGGTGGTGTGGGGTGGGGTGGGTGGGGTGGGGTGGGGAGTGGGTGGGTGGAGTGGGTGGGGTGGGGTGGGTGGGGTGGGGTGGGTGGGGAGTGGTTGGGGTGGGGTGGGTGGGGTGGGGTGGGGTGGGTGGGGAGTGGGTGGGGTGGGGTGGGGAGTGGATGGGTGGGGTGGGGAGTGGGGTGGGGTGGGGTGGGGTGGGGTGGGTGGGGAGTGGGTGGGGAGTGGGTGGGGTGGGGTGGGGTGGGGTGGGGTGGGTGGAGTGGGTGGGGTGGGGTGGGGTGGGTGGGGTGGGGTGGGGTGGGGTGGGTGGAGTGGGTGGGGTGGGGTGGGGTGGGTGGGGTGGGGTGGGTGGGGTGGGGTGGGGAGTGGGTGGGGTGGGGTGGGTGGGGTGGGGTGGGTGGGGAGTGGGTGGGGTGGGGTGGGTGGGGAGTGGGTGGGGTGGGGTGGGGAGTGGATGGGTGGGGTGGGGAGTGGGTGGGGTGGGGTGGGGTGGGTGGGGTGGGTGGTGAGTGGGTGGGGAGTCGGTCGGGTGGGGTGGTGAGTGGGTGGGGTGGGGTGGGGTGGGGAGTGGGTGGGGTGGGGTGGGGTGGGTGGGGTGGGGTGGGGTGGGTGGGGAGTGGGTGGGGTGGGGTGGGGAGTGGATGGGTGGGGTGGGGAGTGGGGTGGGGTGGGGTGGGGTGGGTGGGGTGGGTGGTGAGTGGGTGGGCAGTGGTCTATGGTTCTGGGGACAGGCAGGAAAGTGAAGCTAAGGCCACAATCAGATCAGGCTCAATGGGCTGAATGGCCAACTCCTGCTCCAATTTTTTTATATGATCATCTCAGCTCTGACTGCAACATGGCCCGAGATACAATATCTCAGATTCTGAGAAGATACATAGTAATACCATGACTAACATAACCAGCCAAGTTTTTATCTTGCCTGTAACTATTATATTACACATGTTGATGATGTAATAATAGAAGAGAATTATGTGTTTTATAATTGAATCTATGACTCTATCACAGAATGCCCAGATATTCCCTATAGAGTCGGGAACCATAGGTTTTCTTTCACTCTCGTGAAAGTCTTCAAATAAGTCTCTTGTGGAATAAAACCTGTACTTTGCATTTAGATATAGGACAGAATTTTATGCTGATTGGGAAGATGTGCACCCAACCCGATTGGATGTGAAATCAAGCAAGATGATGTCGGGCGAGTGTCCCAATGTAATCCTGCGCTCCAGCGATATTTCGGTCGGCGGGTGTGCGTGGGTGTCAGAGCCGCTCCTGCCATCAATTAAGAGGCCAGTTAAGGCGATTAAAAAGGCAATCGACCTAGATTTCATGATGCGATTTCATGCTCATCGCATGGGCAAAACGGGCAGGCGGGCAGCCGACAATTTACAAAACCTCATCCAAGGGCAGGATACAAAGGGTCAGTGGCATTGCCATTGTGAGGAGTGAGGAGTTTTGGGGATAGTTTCCTGCTGGTTGCTTATTGGTGCTAGGCAGCTTCATCTCTGTTCGGGGCTTCGTTCTGAGCATTTCAAGGCTTAATTTCAGGAATCATTGGTGTCTCCAAGGCCCCCGGAGGATTCAGACCATGTGGACACTTCCAGGTATCAGACAGCCTTCCTTTACCCCGGTAATGGGGATTGTGGTCTCCGCTGGAGGCACCTCCTCTGAGGAGGAAGAGAGGGGCAGAAGGGAGAGGAGACCAGTTGTCCCAATGCAGCTTCCAGGTGAGGGACCTGTGGGAGGGGAAGCGCAGGCACAAGGGGCGCAGGGCCAGCAGGTAGTCCAAGGCATTAGAAGCTGCAGAAGATGCCACCATCCTGCTGCCAGGGTTTATAGACGGCGATGCAACTACCTCAATATGTCTGAGGTGCAATGCCAAAGGAGGCTCTGCCTCTCAAGGGAGACAGTCACCTCCATTTGTCAGATGATTGGGCCTGAGATCAGCTCCAACTGTGTGGGTGGACATCCCATGCCAGTGGCTCTGAAAGTCACAGTGACCCTCAACTTCTATGCATCCGACTCCTTCCAGGGCTTAGTGGGGGATCAGTGTGGAGTTGCCCAGTCAGCTGCCCACAGTTGTGTCAAGCTGGTGACAGAAGCTCTGTTCAGGCGGGTACTGACCTTTATTCTTTATCCTGTACAGACGAGGTCAGCCAGGCTGAGCGAGCCAGAGGCTTTGCAGTGACTGTTGGCTTCCCCATGTCCAGGGTGCAATCAACTGCACACATTGGCTATCAAGGCATCAGTGGGTCAGCCGGGTGCCTTTGTCAACAGGAAAGGATTCCACTCATTTGCTGGCACTGGCATTGGAGACAGCCTGCTGACTCTGCTGTCCTGTTGGACTTGATGACCTTGGCGATCGTCCTCTGGCTCGTGGAGCCTGTGCTGGCCCTGCCTGGGAGGGAGCGGCCATTGCCATGGCTGGCATCTCCCCAGTCATCACAGCCTCATCAGGTGCCATGGTCATTGGCAGAGGGGCGGAGGAGCTGCTGCCATCATCCAGAGCACCCTGAGAGGAGCCAGCAGAGGTGACAAGCAGCTCGTACACCAACATGAGGTCACTGTGGACCTCCCTGCTCACCATTGATGGATGGGCACCTAGCTGGGATACTGGGTGCTTCATCCATCACCCACACTCACATTGATGACCCGAGGTCATTGCCTGTGTGAGAGCTTGCAGGTCTGAGCGCATCCCCAGGAACTCCTGATTCTGTTCCTGGAGATTCCTCTCCATGAAAGTTGCCAGTCTCACAATGGAGGAGGCAGTGCGCTCAGCCATGAGGGTCAATGCAGTGCTTGTGCTCCGCATGGACTCCTCCACAACAGAGACCATGGCACGCAAACTCTCATGGATCGCCACCAGAATGTCCCGTACATCCCACTGGACACCCATCATCTGCTGCCTAATGGACAACTCCAGAGGCTCATCATCTGCCTTCAACCCAGCATCATCCTGGTCTTCAGCTGTCCTCCGACTGCTGGTGCCCTTGGCACTCTCTGCCTCCACCTGCACCTCAAACGAGTGTGAAGTATCCTCACCAATGTACACCAATATTGTGCACCAATGTAGCTGACTATTTAATGCCCATCGAGGCGCTGGTATCTGCACTGGTGCCTGGTTCAGGGAGCCGGTGTGACGCAGGTGCAGATGAAACCTGGTGGCCCCCTGGTGTCAGGGGTGGCACTTTGGGGTCTAGAGAGCGAGTGTGTGCTGGTCAATCTAAGGGAGAACAAGGACATGTCATTTGTTTAAGCCATCACACTGTCACTGTGCATGTCAGGCACCTTGGTGAGATAATGGAGATGTGCATCATGGTGCCAAATGCTTTCAATAATCAATGGGGACTCCAGGTTTGAGGCTCCGTTAATGGAGAAACTGCACAAGAATGGTTGCACAATCTGAAACTCTCACCTCTGGGCACTGCGCTCTTACCTTCATCTGACACCCCTGCCTCTCCACGCTCGGTTGCATGGGGAGCGTGCCAGCTCTCCAGCTCAAGGGCATCCAGCTCAAACCTGGTCAGCAGCAGCCGGTTGGGTGGGTCTCTGCCTGTACCTGCCCTTTTTGCTTGGTTATGGATCGTTTTCTCCTGAAAGGACAGAGGAGCATTGATTAGTCCACTCTCTACCTGCAGTGGCATTGCAGCCTGGCCAACCTCAGCTGAGGAACACCTCACAGGGCACATCCGAGTTGTGGCCCTCAAGCTGCAAGGCAGTCTATCCAAGCAGCCAGTGCTCACCCCCTTGGTCAGCTCCAGCGTCATTGACAGTTGGCACTCAGATTCCAGCACCCCTGAGCACCTGGGGCCGAGGGGTGGGGTGGTCAGGCCTTAACACTTCTCCACACTGATCCACGCCAACACAGCACCGACCCTTCCTGATCGAAGCAGGTCATTGAACCTCTTGCGGCACTGCACCCATGTGCTCCACACCACGTCATGGCTGCTGACCTGCCTGCCACCTCCTCCCATGCTTTCTTCGTGAGGCGCGGTGGACTCTTCCTCCCATCTCTGGGGATGAGGGTGTCCCTCCTGACAGCCACCTCGTCCAGGAGCATGGGCGAGACACTCATCCGAAAAGCAGATGGCCAAGTGCCCACCTGACCTTCCCTCCGACCTGGCATCTCCAGCCACACTTGATCCCATGGCTTTACTGTTTAAAACGCAGGAGATAGGTTCTTTTGTGGCAGTATTCAAGGGGCTGACTGTGCCATTTTTAAACCGGCTGCCAGGTCACCATTCTCTCCAATAGTGGGGAGCCCTGTTTGATGCCGGACGGGCCTGAATTGGCCTGCCACTGTGAAATCACTGTCGTGGGCTGATCGCCAGCAGCAGCTCATTTCCCAGCTGATCCCAGGCTCACCAATCACGCCTGCCCACCAACCTGAAAATTCTGCCCATAGAATACTTTGTTTTCAACGAATTACTACAGTTCTTTAGTCTTCTGGATTCCTTTGCTGTCTTATTTGAAAGCATTCTTTCATGCTCACAGACTACTGTAAAATGACATCCATTTTATCCATTTTTAACATTCTTTCTTGAATTCATTGAGACTTTCCACTTGCAGTTGGCATGAAAGCTGTCCTATAACTTTCCAATGCTACAGATAAATAATTTTTTTTTTCTGCAGATGAATGACATAGTACTTGTTTGCACCTCAACTTTTTCGAATATTTGATGCTTCTGACACAGTGCATAGCAAGGAATGTCCGCATGACTACAAAGGTTTGTAGATGCCATGTTCGTCTTTCTGAATCATTGTATTTTGCTTTCTCATTACAGACACATACGCACACACAGTGATACAGAAAGGATATTGCCTGTCATTAAGGATTTAAAGTAGACTTTATTTTTAGCCAACAAAGACGTTAATGCTGTAAAGATTTAGGTCAAGGTAGTTCCCAATTCAAATGATTGATCTCCCATGGTCTCACATGGGATTGATGAATTTATCCTATAGTTGGTACCCTTTTAACATTGTGCATTTAACTAATGCTTGGTTTGAGGTTAATTTCAAATGTATTTAATATATTAAAAGCTTTGTGTGTTGCATGTGACATAACTTAAATGTAACCATAAAAGCACTTATGCTTTTCAACTGAAAAATAAACTTACAAATACTCACACTTAAGACTTGTGTATAATGCCTGGACTACTTGAGATGCTGGAAAAGTGAAGCAGTGGAACTAGATGTGGCAAGCGTCAGTGCCTCAGGAGGTGGAAGGAAAACATGATGGGACACCAATACAGGAGTTCTTCAGCTGCTTTATCAATGGGACTTCCATCCATCATAAAATCAGAATTAGGGATGTTTGCTGATGTTTGCACAATATTCAGTACCACTCATGACTCCACTGATACAGAAGCAGCCCATGTCCAAATGTTGCAAGATCTGAACAATATTCAGCCTTGGGCTGACAAGTGGCAAGTAACATTCACACCATAACAAGTTCCAGGCAATGACCATCTCCAGCAAGACAGAATCTAACCATTGCCCCTTGATGTTCAATGGCATTACGATGCTGAATCCCCCACTATCAACATCCTGGGGGAAACTGACCAGAAACTGAACTGGATTAGCCATATAAATACTATGGCTACAAGAGCAGTTCAGCGGCTAGGAATCGGCTGACGAGTAACCCACCTCCTGACTCCCCAAAGCATCTCCACCATCTAAAAGGCACAAGTCAGGAGTGTGATGGAATACTCTCCACTTGCCTGGATGAGTGCAGCTCCAATAACATTCAAGAAGCTCGACACCATCCAGGGTAAAGCAGCCCACCTGATTGGCACCCCATCCACAAACATTCACTCCCTCCACCACCAGTGGCAGCAGTGTGTACTATCTATAAGATGCACTGCAGCAACTCACCAAGACTCCCCAGGCAGCACCTCCCAAACCCACAACCACTACAACCTGGAAGCACAAGGGCAGCTGGCACATGGGAACACCACAACCTGGAAGTTCCCCTTCAAGCCACTCACCATCTGACTTGGAAATACATTGCCGTTCCTTCACTGTCACTGGGTCAAAATCCTGGAACTCCCTTCCTAACAGCACTGTGGGTGTACCTACATCACAGGGACTGCAGCGGTTCAAGAAGGTAGCCCCTCACCACCTTCGCAAGGGCAATTAGGGATGGATAATAAATGCTGGCTTAGTCAATGACACCAACATCCCATAAGAGAATATTAAAATAAACACAACTGCCAACAAAATCTTGTTTAATTTGTTTGGTATCAAGGATTGAAACTTGTGTAACATAAATTCCACTGTATAGATTGTGAGTATAGTTAACATTCTTTAGGTGGTTAGCCTATTTAAATTGCCTTGGGCATAAAGGTTTTATTACTAGCAGTTAGGATCTGTAACAGTATAATTGTTATTCACCAACTACTGCAGCAGTCCATGCAGTGTTGCTGTCTTTAATATCAAACACAAGTATGTGATAACATGTGTCCTGTAAGCTTGTTTATAATCTCCATTGTGCCATACGCTGGCACTAATGTCTTGGAAACTACTTTGGAAACTCGACAAACTAATATTTATCAGGGCCTGTACAAATTTTAAAGTGGTTGTTTAGCTCACATTAGCATTATAGAGAAGCTCCTGACACAAGGGAGTAATCTGTCTTTCCATATCCCTAAACATTTATTATACTCCATCTTGGCACCTTTGAGTACTTTCAATCCTCTGACTGTAGCCAAAATGAAAACTGCATCTTCAGCAGTGGGTTCTATTAGTGTAATTAGTCTGACAAATCTTTTGGAATCCTAAGGGATTTTTATTAATGGTTTAGACAGCAGAAATAACCTGATGGACAAAATTGCTGGTAAAACTCTGGGAGCTTTGCTAGAACTGAATGAACCTAAGCATGCTGTTAAGGTGGCTACCATTGTGTGAATTGCAATGGCATGGGCATGATGGGCTGAATGGCCTCCTTTTGTGCCATAGATTTTTCAACGTTCACTGTAACTCCGGAGTCAGGCTGCCAGTTTTATGGTAGACTGCACTAAAGTGTTGTGGAATACCCTCTGCTAGGTGGTCTCACACCTCTGCTAGGTGGTCTCACATTGTTCAAGTTCCTTGAACTCCAGCCTGATGCAAGGTTGAAAATGTTACCTGGTGGTCTCTGATGGAGAAAAGAGGAGTTGTTTAATGTTGGGAGGCAACATTTGCTCCTATCAGCACTCTTCAAATGTTAAAATGTACCCATTCTGTTAGAGGAACTGCTTCACCTCTGGCCATTCTTCAGTCCACAGCCAGCAGTATAACTCAGACCTGCTGGCATTCAATAGGTACTGGTATAAGACAGTATAGTGACATTTCAAGGGGTCATCTTCAGATTTCCCAGAAGTAGCCTCAAAAACTGCTTACGTCTCAAACATAGGCTTTGTTTTCAAACCTTCAACTCCATCAGTTGCTTGTCCTACCTCTCAAATCCCTTATTTATTCACTAATCCAGCTATTATATTTTGATCCACCGCAATATAAATAAAGATGATGCTGTGTTAACATCCAGCTTTGTGATGCAGGCTTCTGTTCTGGATCTATACAAAATCTGTGCACATACCCTTTAATTTCAATGCATTTTTTCCAGTAAGGATTAAGACAGAAATGGTTCATATCAGATTGTCTGCAAAGCTGCTCAGTCAAAGATTAAGCAGAAACGAAAGTTTAGATGTTGGAGTTTTTTTCTGAGGTGGAAACAGATGGTGATTTTATTCTTTTAATGTTTCAGTAATTCTGTTTTATAATGTGCAAGCATCGCGTATCCTGGATAATACAATTTTACTGTGTGTTATTCAAAGCTTTATTAATGTTTGCTCTGTCGTTCCATATGGCAGCAATGTAAGTCACAGGATAAAAATGTAAAAGATAGCATAAACCACATTTCCTTAATTCAGGCTGCCAATGGTGCATGAAATGGATTGAATTTTGTACTTAGTGGTGAAACATTGGTACTTTCCACTGACCTTGAAGTAAAGTTGTCCGCAAAGATCTAGCTATCTCTTTGGCAACAGGTTTCTTCTTTCCCAATGTCAGTTTTCATCTGGAAGCCAGAGGGATCTGCAGGCCTCCAGCAACAGTGATTCACCAAGCAGAGTAAGCAACCAATCACATTTCAGCACTCTCACAGACAACAATCCAGATAGTATCGCTTTTTAATGTTTAGAATTTACAGATAGCCAAACAAAAGATTGAGACTTACCCATGGGTTTAAAGTAGACAATAAAATATTATAAACAAACCAAAATGTAAATATTATTTTTAAATTATGTGGAATGTCTTATTATAATGGGAAAAAAATGACATTCAACAGATAGAAAATTATTCTTCCAAACCAGTGAGGCTGTTTATCAACAGTTATGAACATATCACCCTGTTAAAACCCCAGTTACATATCATCCAAAAATATACAGCTTTTTGCAAGAGATTTTGCAGTGAGACTTTAGGACAAACCTGCTGGCATTCATTACCGTTAAGGTTTCACCTATACAGGAAAGAGCAGCCAGGCCAGAATTTATCATGTTTAAGAAAAACTGTCATTAATTACTAAGATAAACATTCATTACACTATATTGTATAAGCACACTGCCATGTTGCTTGTTCCTGGTGTAGATTTATAAACTGCTGACAGTGCATTAACAGCTGTCATAATATTAAAACAGATTAATGCTCTAAAAATGTATATATCACATGTGTACAAATCATTTAACCATTTAGTAATTCTTAGGGATCTTTTTATGGAAGGCGAGGGGGTTTTGCTGATTATGAACATTGATGCGGATGTTAGGGAAGAGCATTTTTAAACATTATTACACCCATGAAATTAATGACACCCAGGTAAAAGCATACGGTGAAGTTGCTGTAAAGTTTGCAAGAGTTGGAATTGGAAGGACAGGATTAGGCTCTCCCAATGTCACCCAACCCTTTTTGATGGAATATTCAATGAAGTTGGATTCTCCCTTTGTACTGAGATGGTAGTGAAATGGAACATCCACTCAGCCCTCTGATTCTGCTGTAAACCTATCACTCTTAGGAGCCTTGGCTCAGTCTTTAGCACTCTCATCTCTGAGCCAAAAGGTTGGAGGTTCACAGCCCCAGGACTTGAGCACAAAAATTGGGCTGACTCTCCAATGTAGTACTGAGGGAGTGCTGCACTGTCAGAGGTGCCACCTTCCAGGTGAGATATTAAATCGATGCTCTGTCTGTCCTCTCAGGTGAATGGAAAAGATCCCATGTTGCTATTTTGAAGATCATCTGTGGAGTTATCCCCGAAACAAAAACAGAAAATTCTGGGTCTAGCAGCATCTGTGGAGAGAGGAACAGAGTTAACGTTTTGAGTCCATATGACCCTTCTTCAGAGCTAAAGAGAAGTGGAAATGTGATTAAATTTATACTGTTTAAAGGGGGTGGAGCAGGCGAAGCTGGATAGAAGGCCAGCGATAGGTGTGGGTAAAGGAGAGATTGACAAAGATGTCATGCACTAAAGGACAAAGGGAGTGTTAATAGTAGTGGTAAGGACCAAAAAAGGGGCTGATAGTGATGTAAAAGTAAGAAAGGTAAAGGTAAGAAATCAGATAATAGCAGAACAAGGGTAGCATTGCATGAAAGAACAACATGGAACAAGCAACAGATGGCCCTTTGGGGATGGGGTAGGAGAGGGGTGGTGGTGGGGAAAAAAAGATAGAAAATGGGCTAAAAAAAAGGGGATCAATGAATAAATGAATGAAAATAAAAATGAATGGATAAAAAATAAAACTGAATGTAGAAAAAAGGAGATTGATAAAGGGGTGAGGATAGAGGAGATAGTTCATGGTCTGAAGTTGTTAAACTCAATGTTAAGTCGGGAAGGCTGTAAAGTGCCTAATCGGAAGATGAGGTGCTGTTCCTCCAGTTTGCATTGAGTTTCACTGGAACATTGCAGAAGGCCAAGGACGGACATGTGGGCATGAGAGCAGGGTGGAGTGTTGAAATGGCAAGCGACAGGGAGGTCTGGGTAATGCTTGTCGACAGACCGAAGGTGTTCCGCAAAGTGGTCACCCAGTCTGCGTTTGGTCTCCCCAATGTAGGGGAGACCATATTGGGAGCAGCGAATGTAGTAGACTAAATTGAAGGAGGTGCAAGTGAAGCGCTGCTTCACCTGAAAGGAATGTTTGGGCCCTTGGATGGTGAGGAGGGAGGAGGTAAAGGGGCAGGTGTTGCACCGTCTGCAATTGCATGGGAAGATGCCATGGGAAGGGGATGAGGTGTTGGGGATGATGGGAGTGGACCAGGGTCCACTTGCAGGAACAATCCCTATAGAATGCTGACAGGGGGACTGAGGGGAAGATGTGTTTGGTGTTGGCATCATGCTGGAGTTGGCAGAAAATGATCCTTTGAATGCAGAGGCTGGTGGGGTGAAAAGTGAGGACAAAGGGGACCCCATCATGCTTCTGGGAGGGAGAGGAAAGGGTGAGGAGAATATGGATCGGACACGGTTGAGGTCCCTGTCAACCACAGTAATGGGGAAACCTCGGTTAAGGGAAGAAGGAAGACATGTCAGAAGTGCCATTTTGGAAAGTGGCATCATCAGAACAGATGCGACGGAGGCGAAGGAACTGAAAGAATGGGATGGAGTCCTTATAGGAAGCGGGGTGTGAGGAGCTGTAGTTGAGGTAGCTGTGGGAGTCGGTAGGCTTGTAATAAATATTGGTGGACAGTCTATCACCAGAAATAGAGACAGAAAGATCCAAACAGTTATCCTGGGTGTCGTGGCCAATATTTATCCCTTAATCAAGATGACAGAAAAAAAGATTATTTGGCCATAATCATAGGTTGAATCTTCCCCTCCTGCCATCCGTGGGAACTGTGGCAGGCGGGGACAGAGGGAGGCAGCCAAAAATCAATTTCACGACATCGGGAAATCAGGTTCGAATCAAGTTCTCCCAACTTTCATGGAGGTTAAAGGTGGGTCAATTTTCTCACTGAAGATCATTGGGAAGTCATTTTATACCTTGTGAATGCTCATTACCAGGCCAATAGAGTGGAATCTTGTGCCCAAGGCAAATCTTCTGCCCCGCCGGTGGCAATTTACGCCATTCAGTTACCTGACTTAAGAAACATGATGTGCTCTCGGTGAAAGAGACATCTAGGACTTACTGGTCAGTGTGCGCTGCCTGAACCATTGGTGGGAACCACAGGAAATGGCACACAAGAGAGGTGTTGAAGACATGAAGAGAGGTAAGGTTGAAGGCTCCAAGAGAGATGGGGGATTGAAGGTTTGAAGGTGGGGGGAGGTGAGGTGCATTTAAGGCACAAAGATGGGGGGGGGGTTAAAAGTTTGGGGGGGTGGATGTGAGTGGAGAAGGGGGTTTGTGCAGGGAAGAAGGAGTGTTTTATAGAGAGGGGTCAGTGGAGTCAAAAGCGAGTTCTTGGGGGATAATCTGAGGGTGTTGATGGAACAAAGGTTATGGTGACAGTGAGGGGAAATTCAGGTGCAGGAAGGAGGGTTAGGGTGTGGATATGGCGAGTGTAGTTCTCAATGGGAGGGTCATGAGGAGGACAAGAATGATGGCATGGGTAACAGCAGTGGGCTGTATCAGGGTGGGCACTGTGATTGATGTGAGCTCATTGGGGAGGGAAGGCATGTCCAATGTCCAGGTTAATGGTTATAGGGTCCAGGGTGATGGGAGAGATTCAAGGGTAACAGAGGGCAAAGTCAAGGTCACATGGGGGAATGGTGATGGGTTGGGGGTGGGGGAGGAAGTTGTTGGGTGCCAAGAAGAGGGTAAAAGGTAGTGGAGAGGGATTGAAAAAGGCAAAGGCTGCTCAGCAGCAAAGCACCACCCCCAAATGCAAATCATCGAGGTGGGAGGAGGGTGTTCTCAGGCAGGTGGAGATGAAGGTCAGCAGAACTGGACAACTAATGGGAAACTCTAATAATCGTGGGGCGACTGCATGAGAGCTTTGTTCTTCTGAAATCCTCACTGTTTGGTGAAGCTCACATGGCGGCAGGTCTGACCCTGAGGGTTCTCATTACAATGAGATCCCAGCAAGGTGTAGAGCTGCCATTCGCTCTGAACCATTTTCCATCAGCTCCAGCCAGAGTTAGAGATGAAGGGTGCGATGGAGGGGGATGCCTACAAGGGACATGCAGCTGAAGGACAGCCAACTGGCAACTGCAAACCTCCAGCTTCCGAGGGAATGTACTTGCCTGACAAGGGCTCATGTGATTAGCCTTTTGGTTATAACAAGGCAAAAGTCTCTCTGCAGAATCTCGAGGGCAGTGGAGAAGAGTGGAATAGTGTGAGTCGGAGGCTTCTCGCACAAGGCTCTCACCACCCTTGTCAAAGAACGATGTCTCTATCTGCAGGCATGTATTAGGGGGAGGAACACACACTCTTGGCCCCTCAGGATGTCTTTCACCTGGAGTGCGCGCGGCCTTTGAAAAAACTGGCAGCAAGAATGAATCCAGGAGACTTCCAATTGATGCAAGCTAACATATATTTACAAGTGCCAAAACTGTATCTAATGATACCAGTGCCCCTGTGACTGGAGCAGATGGAAAATGGTTCAGAGCGAATGGCAGCTCTACATCTTGCTGGGATCTCATTGTAATGAGAACCCTCAGGGTCAGACCTGCTGCCGTGTGAGCTTCACCAAACAGTGAGGATTTCAGAAGAACAAAGCTCTCATGCAGTCGCCCCACGATTATCAGAGTTTCCCATTAGTTGTCCATTTCTGCTGACCTTCATCTCCACCCACCTGAGAACACCCTCCTTCCACCTCGATGATTTGCATTTGGGGTTGGTGCTTTGTTGCTGAGCAGCCTTTGTCTTTTTCAATCCTTCTCCGTACCTTTTACCCTCTACCAGTTGGTCTGGGTATGTCCCCAACACCTGCAGCAGAGGTGGAGGCAGCCTGCTAATTTCCCCCTTGTCTGTGATGACTTTGATGGGTGTTTCTCTGGGCCAAGACCTGGAGTGCCCTGGCCTACTTTGGGTCTCCTTCTCAGGACAGGTGCACCCTCCGTGACCTAAGCAGCTGGAGCTGGTGGGGATACAGACAGAGGAGATTGGGAATGTCTGGACACCCTTGGAGTGTCCAGGGTGGATGCCTCCTGCGTGTCCGCCTGATGCCCCTCCTCTCTTTGGAAGCTCGAGGGCCCCTCCCTGACTCCTTGAGGAGAAGGGGCACCTGGAGGAAGGTTCGAGGTGCACTGTACTTTCTCACCTAGCCATGGCTATAGTGATATCCAAGCACACACCCAGCAGAAACTGCTGGACCTGGATCTTTATGGCTTCTGGAACCCTCTCCATGGAGACTTCCATGTGCTCAAATTCTAGAGCCACGACATCAGAGAGCTCTCAGACAGACTCCTCCATCTCTTGTGCCTCTGACAGCTCTGATTGATGTTCCTGTGTGTCTCTTTGAATCTCCAGCAACTTTCCATGGCCACTTGCAGAGACTCATGACTTAGACTCTGACTCTGCCTTGGCAGGGTCTTTCCCAGCAGCCCTCCCAGCACTAGAGGCCTTGGTGTCACTGCTTCCGTCTGCTGTGGACGCATGTATGAGGTGACCACCAGAGTGTGACCCTGAGCCTATACTAGACATATGACCCACCGAGGTGGGAGTGTCTCTGGGCTGGTAAAGGGTACAGGTGAACACTAATGGCTCTGCAGATGTGAAGTCATCATTGTCTTCTTCCTTTAAGGTGTCCTGGTGGCTGGGGCTTCCTTCTGTAGAGGATGCTGGATGCTCTTCCTCTTCCTGCTGGCATCTGGAATGGAGAAAAGAGAGAATGAGTGACTGCCAAGGTTGGCTCAAACATTGCAAGTGTCAATCACCTTAATTTTCCAAAGTTAACGGAATAATGCAAACTTCCTCACTGGATTCCTGGGATAGGCCGACCTCGCCCTTGGCACAGGCACAGTGTCTACAATCACCTGCCACCTCAACAGTCTGGTGTTCAAATGGAGTGAGGGGTCAGAGCTCAGGTAGCCCATACCCCATCTTCTCTCTCTCTCCATCCTGCTGTGGGCTGTCTTCTCCTGCATATAGATAGATGAGTGAGTTAGATAATGAGCTTGTTTGATGAAAGAGCAGGTCGTCGGCTACTAATTCTGTGGCTAATAACTGATCTCCTGAGTACCGAAAGCTGGGCCACAATTTACTAAGCACAAGTCCTTGGAGGATGCGACTGGAGAATTGATAACAGGGAACAGGGAAATGGCAGATAATTTAAACCAATATTTTGCATCGGTGTTCATGGTAAAAGACACTTTAAATCCCAAAGATATCAGATAAGCAAAGAGCTAATGCGAGGAAAGATCTTGTAACAGTCTCTATCATGAGGGACAAAGTATTTGACAAGATAATGCGACTAAAGTCAGACAAGTCACCAGGACCTGATGGCCAGTATCCAAGGGTTTAAAGGAAGTGGCTGCAGAGATAGTGGAGGCATTGGTCGAAATATTCCAGAACTCACTGGATTCCGGGAGGGTCCCAGCAGATTGAAAAACCACTAATGTGACACTGCTGTTCAAGAAGGGAGAGAAACAAAAAGCAGGAACCTATAGGCCAGTCATCCTAACATCTGTCATTGGGAAAATGCTAGAGTCCATTATTAAGGAAGAACTAGCAGGACATTTAGAAAAGCTTAACACAATCAAACAGGGACAACATGGTTTTGTGAAAGAAAAATCATGTTTGACAAATTTGCTAGAGTGCTTTCAGGATGTAAAAGCAGAGTTGATAAAGGGGAACCGGTGGATTTCCAGAAGGCATTCGATAAGGTGCCACATAAAAGATGCACAAGATGGGAGCTCATTGTATTTTAGGTAATGTATTAGCGTGGATTGAGGATTGCTTAACACACAAGACAAAAATAGGTGGGAGGGTATGTTGTGATGAGGACATAAGGGGCAGAATTATGCCCTTGGATGGTGGGTGGGCCCCACCGGCTCGGCGGTGGGCGGACTGCCGACCCCTGCCACCGAAACGGGGCCCACCGCCATTTTGAGTGGGCGGGCCAATTAAGGCCCACCCAGCAGCCTTCCCGACAGGAAGCTTCCTGTGCTGGGGGTGGTGAGGGAATCCCCATCTGTCAAAGTGCGTAATTTTGTGAATGCACGTGAAAGTGCGCACTGCTCCCTGAGGCAAAGTCCTGTCTCAGGGAGATTCAAGACAGATAAGTAAAGCCTAAAAATAGATAAATATTGAAATTATTAACGTGTCCCCCTCATGTGACAATGTCACACGAGATAGGATATGTTAATGAGCCTGTCAATGGCCTTAATTCCTCCCGATGTCATGCTGTGTCATTTTCCCCTCAGCGAGCGGGCCCCACCCCCAAACCGCCAAGGGGAAAAGCCTGCCCAAGAAATCTGCAAGGGGATGTAGACTGGTTGAGTGATTGGGGAAAAACTTGGCAGATGGAGCTTAATGTGGGAATGTGTGAGGTCATGCACTTTGATAGGAAGAATCAAAAAGCAGACTTATTTAAATGGAGAGAGACTCCAAAAAAGTGCAGCACAGAGGGATCTGGGTGTTGTTGTGCATGAAACACAGAAAGTTAGCATGAAGATGCAGCAAGTAATTAAGAAGGCAAATGGAATTTTGGCCTGTATTGCTAGCGGGTTGGAGTTTAAAAATAGCGAAGTCTTGTTACAACTGTACAGGCTCTTGCTGAGGCTGCACCTGGAGTACCGTGTACAGTTTTGGTTCTCATATTGAAGAAAGGATATACTGGCTTTGGAGGCAGTTCAAAAGAGAATAACCGGCTGATTCCTAGGATGAAGGGATTGACTTATCAAGAACGGTTAAACAGGTTTGGCCTTTATTCATTAGGGTTTAGAAGAATGAGGGGTGATCTTATTGAAAAATGCAAGATTCTGAGGAGGTTTGACAGGTTAGATGTTGAGATGATGTTTCCACTAGTGGGGGAATCTCAAACCAGAGGACATAGCTACAGAATAAGGCGGCATTCATTTATAACCGGGATGCGAAGGGATTTCTTCTCTCAGAGGGTGGTGAATGTCTGGAATTCTCTACCCCAGAGAGATGTGGGGTTAGATCACTGAGAGTATTTAAAGAGGGGGTAGATAGATTTTTGAAATATCTGGGGGTTGAAGGCTATCAGGAGCTGGCACAAAAGAGGAGTTGAGGCCTGGGGCAGATCAGCCATGATATTATTGAATGACGGGGCAGGCTTAAGGGGCTGAATGGCCTACTCTTGCACCTTTTTCTTATTTTCTTCTGTTTTAAGTCAGGAGTGTGATGGAATACTCTCCACTTGCCTGGATGAGTGCAGCTCCATAAACGTTCAAGAAGTGCGACACCATCCAGGACAAAGCAGCTGCTTGTTTGGCACCCCATCCAGCGCCCTTGACATTCAGTCATTCCACCATCAATGCATAGAGGCAGCAGTATGCACCTGGTACAAGATGCACTGCAGCAACTCACCAAGGGTCCTTTGATATCACCTTCCAAACCTGCAAGCTCTACCAGCTAGATGGACGAGGGCAGCAGGTGCATGGAAACAGCACCACCTGCGAGTCGCCCTTTACTCTACATTCTGCGGCTGTGCCAAAATCTAGCACACCACATGGACTGCAGCCTTTCAGGTAGGCAGCACTCCACCACCTTCTCAAAGGCATTTAGGGATGGGCAACAAAAATGCTGCCCTTGACAGTGCTGCCTAAGTCACATGACAGAATCACAAAATGAGTGGTGATGTGAGTTTGGAAAGTAGGGGGTTCACTTACCCTAGTGGAGCAGATTAGATCATTGATCTTTTTTCTGCAATGCAGGACAGTCCTCCTATAGACCCTACGGGCACTGACCACCCTGGCGACATTCTCCCAGGCCGCCATGGTCAGACGAGAGGAACTCCTGCTGCCAATCTTTGGAAAAGTCTTTCCTCTGTAGTCTAGAGGAGATTCTCCAGGGAGGCATTGCTGAATCTTGGTTGCTGCCTTCTGCTGCACATCTTTCTGCAATGTTCCTGGCACCATTAATGAAGGGCTGTCTGGGTGACTTTTAAATATGATGCCCAGACATGATGGCGGGGATGGGGGGGAGGGGGGCGTGTTGGGGGGGGGGGCATTGCCATGAGATTTGACGTGAACAGCGCACATGCAGAAATAACAAGGTGGGCAGCATGTTATCACCCATTCCGTTCACCAGCAGAAGTCACTCCAACTTCTGCTCCCGCCGCGGAACTTAGGCCTGGAGTGGAAGAATATGCCTCACATTCTGTTTGTGGAAGATTGCTGTGTGCAACTTATCTGCAACTTTCCTTGGCTGCAAAGTGCTTTGAGATACCCTGTGGTTATAAAGGTGCTATACAAATGCAAGTATTTATTTCATTACCTCACCACTCCCTATCTTTGTAACTTATTCCAGTGCTGCAACTCTCCAAGATCTCTGCACTCCTTCAACTGGCCTCTTAAACATCATTGTTTTTAATCAGTCCACCATTGGTGGCTGTGCCTTCAGCTACTGAGGACCCAAGATCTTGAATTTCCTCCCTAAACCTCTTTGTCTCTCTCTCCTTCTCTCTCCCCCATTAGCGTGATCCTCAAACTTACCTCTTTGATCAAACCTTTGGTCATCATTCTTAAATGTTTCCATATGTGGCTCAGTGCCAAATTTTGTTTGATAATGCTCCTGCGAAGTGCTTTGAGATAGTTTACTACATTCAAGGCAATCTATAAACACGTGCTGCAGTTGTTATGGGCCATTTGCCTGACTTGTAGTTCATTCAGCGTGCAGGTACAGCATTCGGAGGAACTTCTGTCAACATGAGGAGACCACCACTGCCAGTGAGGAAAATCCTGACAATGCTGAAGCACTCAAAGAGGGGAGGTCACTTTAAACTGGGGAGAAGAGCTCTTTAGAGCTAACAAAATGGGTCAATATAGCGGGAGATGAGGCCACCGCAAAGCCTATTCCCTCCATTTACAAATTTTTAGGCCATTACTACCGTTACCACTGTCTGCCCAGGGTGAGACCAAATAAGGAGGGACGAGGCTCCTTTGTAGCATAGACCTGTTAGACCCAAGGCCACGTTTCTGTAACATTGCCAGGAAGGAGCTGCTGCAAGAAGGACCAAAGGGCAGGAAATAGGGTGGGAAGTTCTTGCCTATCCTCGGAAAGCTGACATTTTTACGTACCAGATGAGAGAAAAGGTGGTTGCCAGTGGTCGTGGCAGATGGAGTGTGGGGAGGGGAAAATCACAACCCCAATTTATACCCATTTATTTTGCTACCTCACAGAATTTCAGGTGTGATTTTGCGGGAAAGTCCAGCCCTTCCTGTCTGCGATCGTACTACAGAAGGCCTGTGAAGTCATCACCTGTAAGAAAGGAATACAGAGAACAGGGAGGAGACAAACCCCTCCTAAATCAGTGCTTTGAAAGGATAAAGGAATGGGGAACTCTCTCAGACTCGGTAAAGAAGATATTTGCACTTTGGAAGGTCATCACTTCCCTTTTTGAACATATCTATAAAAATACACGCACTCAGGCTAATGCTCCTGCTCCCAAAATCTGTTTAAAGTTTAATGACATAAGCGATGCATCTTATTCTTGAAACACATTGCTTACCAAATTAAGAAAAAATTAGTATTTCATTATTTTACACTGTCTCACCGATGCCAGGTAACCGTGGTAACCGTGGTAACAGCACTACTGGCACATCTGCTGAGTTGAAGGCAAAGGTTTTGCAATAACGTGCTGATCTCTCGAGCGCTTTGCTCAAAAGGGCCAGTCACACTTACAGTTTGTGCATTTTTGATGCACCTGAGTAATGATAATCCTTACTATTCTTACAGTTGACTCCCAATAGAAGTCTGATCTTTCTCTAGGACTGCATTTGATCTTAGCATTTGAACACTAAATGTTGCATTAAGTTAGTTCTTTTTGATCAGGAATTATGTCTTCAAAACATTTTGAGTATGTGTACGCCACATCACACACAGTCACGTTTAGGCTAAAACCTGACAATGCTGGAAATACTCAGCAGGTCAGGCAGCATCTATTTGGGGAAGAAGCAGCGTTAATGTTTCAAGTTAATGGCCATGCATCAGAACTCATTCCAGATTTTCCAACATCCACAGTATTTTTTGTTTATGTGTCAGTGAGAGTCATTTTTAGGCTGATGTGTTTGCATAATTGCTAATTTGAGTTGGTAGACTAAAAATGCCATTTTGAGTATCACTGGCAATGCTTCTGAGAAATGTTGTCAATAAATTAGGAAGACATTTCATTAAACTTCTCTTGACTTCAGTGTTGTACCAGAAGCATCATTATCACTTCTATTATCAGCAGTGAGACAGTGTAAAATAATGAAATACTAGTTTTAGTGAAAGGGAAAATGAATGATCAGTTCGCAACACTAATAATTTTACTCTCTGGATTATCTGTTCTGCAACTGGATCTAAATGAATTATGACAATTTTTAGATGATTAGGTTAATGTGCAAAAGATTAGAGTTCTAACTCATACTTAAGTGAAATGAGCAATCAGCTAATGATACTCAATGTATTGAGTGTTATGATCGCAACTGATGTTATTTGCTGAGCAAGCCAAATCCCAGAGGGAACTTTTTTTGGTATTTGGAAAACAAGGGGAAAACTACTGATCCCTGAAGCATAGAGTCCCAGTAACACTTTTAGGATTGTAAAATTAAGATTTATTAACAAGAAGAAAAAAACTTAAACGCACAAGTTAAAATAATACAGTTAAAACACTCCCCACCTCCCCCGAAAAAAAACACTTGGCCAGAACACACAAGTGAACTATTTGGCAACAGCTCCCTTTAACCATAAAAACCCAAAAATATTACCCAAGGCAAAAATTGCTGCTACATCAATACTGTACCCCATACAACTGCTCACTCTCTTTCATTTGTTGTAGAAAATCAAAGGAAGTTCAGGAAGACTGCTTTCTGAAAATAAAGACATTTCTGGCTTGAAACTGGATAGGTGCTTCAAACTCATAACTTTTCTCAGCACAGAGCTGGTCTCAGGACATCTCCTCCACACAGATAGACAACACAACTCAACTAAACATCTTTCCTTAAATATCCTTTTCCCCTTTGGTCTTAGATTCCATTGTTCTAAGCACCTCTTTGAGCTGATTTTTTCCAAAATATAAAAATCTTTCATGCTTTCCTATTGTCTCCACTTTTGGGTAAAATAAAATTTAATAACCTTTCCTTGTTTACTTATGAAACTTTATAAGTTGTAAAAGTCCTTTTGAAATTTAACAGCTGAAATGTCAAGCCCTTGCCTATCACCAAATGTGAATTCTAAAACCCGCCCCATTTACTCATACATTCAACTTCACCATAGCCTCTCATTATAAATGCATGCATCTAGCTCTTTCCGTTTCATCTTGCTGCTCCCACAGACAAGCTGTCTTCATTAACATCCCCCCAGTTTATTTACATAC